>NC_135812.1:61338500-61638500 GCF_964213995.1 Mustelus asterias | reverse complement strand
GAACGTTGGTTCGGCCGCATTTGGAATACTGCGTCCAGTTCTGGTTGCCACACTACCAGAAGGATGTGGAGGCTTTGGAGAGAGTACAGAGGAGGTTTACCAGGATGTTGCCTGGTATGGAGGGGCTTGGTTATGAGGAGAGATTGGGGAAACTGGGGTTGTTCTCCTTGGAAAGACGAAGGATGAGGGGAGACTTAATAGAGGTGTATAAAATTATGAAAGGCATAGATAGGGTGAACGGTGGGAAGCTTTTCCCCGGGTCGGTGGTGACGTTCACGAGGGGTCATAGGTTCAAGGTGAAGGGGGGGAGGTTTAACACAGATATCAGAAGGACATATTTTACACAGAGCGTCGTGGGGGCCTGGAATGTGTTGCCGGGCAAGGTGGTGGAGGCGGACACACTGGGAACATTTAAGACTTATCTAGACAGCTATATGAACGGAGTGGGAATGGAGGGATACAAAAGAGTGGTCTAGTTTGGACCAGGGAGCGGCGCGGGCTAATTGTTCTTTGTTTCTCGTTTCAAGGCTTCATTCTATGATCATCTTGCTGGTGCCAGTACAGAGCGAGACTGCGGATAGTTGGGAACCTGTCTCGGGGGCAGGGAATTCAGATGGTGTTCGTGGAAGTGGAAATGAATAGGGTTGGGAAGCATTTTCCGATCAGGGCCAGTGTGATCTCCTGGACTCGTTTCGATCGCCTCGGGGGGTCGGAGAGGAATTTCCCAGATTTTTTTTCCCCATATTGGCCCTGGGGTTTTCACTCTGGGTTTTCGCCTCTCCCTGGAGATCACATGGTCTGGAATGGGGGGGTGGGGGTGAGTTAATAGGTTGTGATGAACAAAGCATCGTAGCTGTGAGGGACGGCTCGGTGGATAGGATATTAGTATGTAGATAGGCTGGAAAATTGGGCGGGGATCCTGGATTCAGGATTCAATCCTGGACCGGGGAATGGCGCGGGCTTGGAGGGCCGAAGGGCCTGTTCCTGTGCTGTATTGTTCTTTGTTCTTTGTTCAATGATGAGACAGAGTACAGGAATGAGATAGAGAATCTGGTGAACTGGTGCGGCAACAATAATCTCTCCCTCAATGTCAACAAAACGAAGGAGATTGTCTTCGACTTCAGGAAGTGTAAAGGAGAACATGCCCCTATCCACATCAATGGGGACGAAGTAGAAAGGGTCGAGAGCTTCAAGTTTTTAGGTGTCCAGATCACCAACATCCTATCCTGGTCCCCCCATGCTGACACTATAGTAAAGAAAGCCCACCAACGCCTCTACTTTCTCAGAACACTAAGGAAATTTGGCATGTCTGCTATGACACTCACCAACTTTTACAGATGCACCATAGAAAGCATTCTTTCAGGTTGTATCATAGCTTGGTATGGCTCCTGCTCTGCCCAAGACCGCAAGAAACTACAAAAGGTCGTGAATGTAGCCCAATCCATCTCGCAAACCAGCCTCCCATCCATTGACTCTGTCTATATTCCCGCTGACTCGGCAAAGCAGCCAGCATAATTAAGGACCCCACACACCCCGGACATTTTCTCTTCCACCTTCTTCCGTTGGGAAAAAGATACAGAAGTTTGAGGTCATGTACCAACCGACACAAGAATAGCTTCTTCCCTGCTGCCATCAGACTTTTGAATGGACTTGCCTTGCATTAAGTTGATCTTTCTCTACACCCTAGCTATGACTGTAACACTACATTCTGCACTTTCTCTTTTCCTTCTCTATGAATGGTATGCTTTGTCTGTAGAGCGCGCAAGAAACAATACTTTTCACTGTATGTTAATACATGTGACAATAATAAATCAAATCAAATCAAAAGTCCTTTAGGACCTGGGAACTTTTCAGCTATTATCTTTAATAATTTTCTGAATGTCCTTTCCTCTGTGATTAGAATTATTTTCAGTTCCTCCTTCCCTTTCGCCATTGATTCGCAATTATTTCTGGAAGTTATTTATATCCTTCACAGGGAAGACAGACACGAGATATCTGTTCAATTTACCCACTATCTCCTTATATTCCATTTTTAATTCCCCATTCTCACTCTCTGGAGGAACAATGCTTTATCTACTCTTTCCCTTTTTAAACACCCATCGAAACTCTTGCTATCTGTTTTTATATCTCTAGCTCTCTTTCTCTCATCCTCTAATTTCTCTCTTATTAGTAATCTTTTAGTCATTCTTTGCAGTTCTTTATATTCTGTCCAATCTTTTGACCTGCCACTCATCTTTGCAGAATTATACACCTCAGCCAAAATTTTCTGGCCATTCACGCCCTGCTGCCGCTGCCAGTGAGGATGGAGAATTTGGCTCTCAGCCAAATCTCCATTCCACATGGCGGGA
The DNA here is from genome assembly GCF_964213995.1 of Mustelus asterias. Taxonomy (NCBI): domain Eukaryota; kingdom Metazoa; phylum Chordata; class Chondrichthyes; order Carcharhiniformes; family Triakidae; genus Mustelus; species Mustelus asterias. The sequence goes on along the minus strand of NC_135812.1, from coordinate 61,636,152 downwards.
TGCCAGCGAGGTCGGAGAATCCAGCCCCTTTTGCTTCAACTCATGCTATCTTTAACTTCTTCAGTTAGCCACAGAGGGTGAAATTAATGACCGTGAAGCCATTGTTATAAAAACCTGTCTGGTTCAATGATGTCCTTTAAGGAAGGGAAATCTGCCATCTTTACCTGCTCGGGCCTCCACGTGACTCCATAGCTATGTGGTTGACTCTTAACTGCCCTTCAAAATGAGCAAACCAAGGGCAATTAGGGAGAGGTAACAAATACACCCGCCTCCCGTGAAAGAATAAAAAAAAACAATTTGTTATGTCACGTGTCTATGACATTACAGAATCATAGAGTCATAGAGGTTTGCAGCATGGAAACAGGCCCTTCGGCCCAACTTGTCCATGCCGCCCTTTTTTTTAAACCCCTAAGCTAATCCCAATTGCCCACATTTGACCCATATCCCTCGATATCCACCTTACCCATGTAAATGTCTAAATGCTTTTTAAAGGACAAAATTGTACCTGCATCTACTAAACCCCTAAAGTTTTTAGTGAAAAACTAATCCCAATTGCCTGCATTTGGCTCATATCCCTCTATACCCATCTTATCCATGTAACTGTCTAAATGCTTTTTAAAAGAGAAAATTGTACCCGCCTCTACTACTACCTCTGGCAGCTCATTCCAGACATTCACCACCCTGTGTGTGAAAAAATTGCCCCTCTGGACCCTTCTGTATCTCTCCCCTCTCACCTTAAACCTATGCCCTCTAGTTTTAGACTCCCCTACCTTTGAGAAAAGATGTTGACTATCTAGCTGGTCTGTGCCCCTCATTATTTTATAGACCTCTATAAGATCAGCCCCTCAGCCTTTTACGCTCCAGAGAAAAAAGTCGCAATCTATCCAGCCTCTCCTTATAACTCAAACCATCAAGTCCCGGTTGCATCCTAGTAAATCTTTCCTGCACTCTTTCTAGTTTAATAATATCCTTTCTATAATAGGGTGACCAGAACTGTACACAGTACTCCAAATGTGGCCTTACCAATGTCTTGTACAACTTCAACAAGACGTCCCAACTCCTGTATTCAATGTTCTGACCAATGAAACCAAGCATGCTGAATGCCTTCTTCACCACTCTGTCCACCTGTGACTCCACTTTCAAGGAGCTATGAACATATGCCCCTAGATCTCTTTGTTCTGTAACTCTTCCCAACGGCCCACCATTAACTGAGTAAGTCCTGCCCTGGTTCAATCTACCAAAATGCATCACCTCGCATTTATCTAAATTAAACTCCATCTGCCATTCGTCAGTCCACTGACCCAATTGATCAAGATCCTGTTGCAATCGGAGATAACTTTCTTCACTATCCACGCCGCCACCAATCCTTACTAACCATGCCTCCTATATTCTCATCCAAATCATTAATACAAATGACATTCTAATAGTGAGGCTCAGAATAAATTTACTTCACGTTAAGATTTAGATTGATAGTCATGTATTTAAAGGAAAGTTCGTAGACAGCAGGAATCCTCAAATAAACTTGACCCTAATTGCTGCCATTGGAAACTTTAATGCTCTGCAAGCCCCATTGAATAATGGAGATTTATTTTGCCTTATTTGGCAAACTGCAGTGGAAAAACATATTTTATTCTTGGATTCAGTGCAGTCCCAGCTCATGAGGCCAGTAGACTAATAAAACTGACCAGTGCTTGCCAGGGTTTAACATCTTCACTAATCCCGAACTGTGGCAGATTTTCAAATCGCTTTAGGTTATTGCCGGAATGCCGTATGTGTTACTGGCACTTCAGTCGGGCATTTGCCACTCGGCATCCCAATAGCACACTGAATCCTAGCTCCACCTCTCCTTTCCTCAAACTGTGCATATTGTTTTAGAGTACGCAGAAGGGTAGCCAGAAATAAAAATAAGCAGATAGTAGGAGTTGCTATAAATATTTAAGTAAGAAACAAGTCAACGAAGTGAGTGTTGGTCCTACAGAAAGTGAGTCTGGAGAATTGATAATGGAAAACAAGGAAATAGCAGATGAATTGAACGGGTATTTTTCACAGGTATTCACTGTAGAGGATACAAGTAACATCCCAGAAATAGCTGTAAACCTGGAAATGGAAGAGAGGGAGGAACTCAGGAAAATTACCCTCATCAGAAAAGTGGCACTGAGCAAATTATTGGAGCTGTGAGCTGACAAGAGCCTGGGTGCTGATGGATTTATCCTAGGGTTTTAAAAGAAGTGGCAGGTGAGATAGTTTTAATTATCCGAAACCCCCTAGATCCAAGGAAGATCTCATTAGATTAGAAAATAGCAAATGTAACTCCTTTATTCAAAAAGGTAGGGAGACAAAAAGTGGGAAGCGGGAAACTACAGGCTAGTTAGTTTAACATCTGTCTTGGGGAAAATGTTAGAAGATATTGTTAAAGAAGCAATGGCAGGGCCCTTGGATTAACTCAAGATAATCAGAGTCAACATGACTTTGTGAATGGGAGATCATGTTTAACCAACTTATTGGAGGTCTTTGAGGAAGTAACATGTGCTGTGGGTGTGCTGTACTTAGATTTCCAGAAGGCGTTTGATTAAGTGTCACATCAAAGGTTAATGCAGAAAATAAAAGCTCATGGTATAGGGGTAACATATTTGCATTGGTAGAAGATTGGCTCGCTAACAGAAAGCAAAGAGTCTGCACTAATGGGTCCTTTTCAGGTTGGCAAGATGTAACGAGTGGGGTGTCACATGGATCAGTGCTGGGATGTCAACTGTTTACAATTCATTTAAATGATTTGGATGAAGCGATATGAGATATGGTCGCTAAATTTAGTGAAGACACAAAGACAGGAAGGAAAGTAAGTTGTGAAGATGACGTAATGAGGCTACAAAAAGATACAGGTAGGTTAAGTGATTGGGCAAAAATCTAGCAATTGGAGTACAATGTGGAAAATTGTGAAGTTGTCCATTTTGGCAGGAAGAATAAAAACAAAATATCTTATCTAAATAGTGAGAGATTGCAGAGCTCTGAGATGCAGAGGGATCTGGGTGTCCTAGTGCATGAATCACAAAAGACTCGTATACAAGTACAGCAAGTAATTAGGAAAGCTAAAGGATGCAATTGTTTATTGTGAAGAGTGTTGAATACAAAAGTAGGGAGATTATGCTTCAGCTATACATAGAGACCACATCTGGAGCACTGTGTACAATATTGGGCACCTTTCTTAAGGAAAGATATCAATGCATTCGAAGCAGTTCAGAGATAGTTTACCAGACTAATACCTGGAATGAGTAGATTGGCTTATGATGAAAGATTGGAGAGACTGGGCTTGTATCTGCTGGAGATTAGAAGAGCGAGAGGCGACATGACTGAAACATATAAGATCCTGAGGGGTATTGACAGGGTGGATGTGGAAAAGATATTTTCTCTTGTGGGAAAATCTACAACTAGGGGATCACTATTTCGAAATAAGGGGTTGCCCATATAAAATGGAGATGAGGTGAAATTCTTTCTCTCAGAAGAACGTGAGTCTTTGGAACTCTCTTATTGAAAAGACGGTGGAAGCAGTCTCTGAATATTTTTAAGATAGAGGTGAATAAATTCTTGGTAGAGAAGGGGAGGATAGACGGAGTGCAGATTTTAGGTTACTATCAGATCAGCCATGATCTTATTGAATGCTGGAGCAGGCTTGAGGGGCTGAATGGCCTACTCCTGCCCTTTGTTTGTCTGCTCCTAAATTTCAAATGCGCAGTTAACCATTACATACTGAACCAAGCCTCCTTAAGCAGTCATTCCATTTGTCATGTAGTCCCCAGTGTGTGACCTCCATATCATTCTGTTCTGCTGACAACTATTAGAATTGAATGGTCAGTTATAGAGCCTGGACTGGGATTTAATGTGGAGGTGGTGATCTTGTCCATCAATTGGAAAGTTGGCGGTGAGGTGAGTCTGCCTCTGCTGCGGAAGCCGTGATTGTTTTCTTCAGTTGGCGGATAAATAATTGTCCAGGGTTGTGGCTTTCTCCCCACCTGAGGCAGGATGTGCCACCTCCAGCAGCTGCTGACCAATCAGAGGGCCTGCAGTTCTTCAGTCCGTTGTGAGCGATGTCCACCACAGCCAATCCTGAACCGGGAACACCAATGGAGGCCAGCGAAGCAGATAAGTGGGGTGGGTTTCCCAGGGCCAGTCAGACATGCCCAGACAAGTGATAAGAAAGGGGGGGGAAGTGGGGGGAAGGCAAAGGTAAGTTCGGGGAGAGTGCTGGGGGCAGGTGGGGTGATCAAGCAGAGGCAAGCTCTTTGCTTAGGGAGGGCCCTCTTAGGAGCACAAGGTGCCTGAACAGGTTGCCAGGGTATACTTGGCTGGCCACCTCAGGACCTCAGTCGGTCCAAGGGCAGACAGGTCACTTGACACCTCAGCTATTAGAACAAAGAACAAAGAAAATTACAGCACAGGAACAGGCCCTTTGGCCTTCCAAGACTGCACCGACCATGCTGCCCGATTTGGTGGTGAAAATTCCAGTGGCAATGGGTAGGCCATTTTCTGCTGCTGACATTTGTCTGCCTGCTCCCAGGAGAGTAAAATTTCTGAAAATTGTTTTAAAAAATCTTCATGAAAAAACTGCTACCAGAAGCAAAATTAACTTTTGCATCAAAAAAGGCCTGGTTAGATAGATTAGAGAGATTCTATCTGTTTCAATTTTAAGGACAGCAGTCGTCATTAGTGTGTACTGGGTATGAGGCCTTTACTGACTGATCTTACCTCCAGAGATAAAGGGTGGAATTTTCCCGTCCCGCCCGCTACGGGAATCGTTGTGGGTGGACAGGACCATGCAAAGATCCATTCACCTCGGGCGGGATCCCGCCCAAAATGTCTCATGGATAAGTCACATGACTATGGCAAGCCTGTCAGCACAGAATTGCATTTCCAAAACCCAAACATCCCTTTTTTTTCATATTAAAAAATCCGTTCACACCCCACTGCCACTGCCAGCGAGGACGGGGAATTTGGTGCTCAGCCAAATCTCAGTTCATTGCAGCGGGACCAGAGAATTCCCGCTGTGAGCGTACTCAGAGCATCCGGCACAATCATCCCGTTCTTTCCAGCAAATTAAAGACACATTTGCATGCACCATCCTGTGTGACTGTGAGCTGCGCAGGTTTGATTTGATTTGATTTATTATTGTCACATGTATTCACATACAGTGGAAGTATTGTTTCTTGCGTGTTATACAGACAAAGCATAGCGTTCATAGAGAAGGAAAGGAGAGATTGCAGAATGTAGCGTTACAGTCATAGCTAGGGTGTAGAGAAAGAAGAGATTGAATTAAAGGACAGTTAGAAAATTTATAAGAGAATGACATTTTAGAAGCATAGAATGAGAGTAAAAGATAGAATTTGAAGGTATGCTGGGCATAGTTTGCAAGACATTGCCTCGCTGTAGTGCCATCTTAGACATGAAAACACTGTTCCCATGCAGCTGTATGGCCGATTAGTCAGTCTCAGGACCCACACTGCACACATAGGGCGGAATTCTCCCGTAAATTAACAAACATAGAACATCTTCCCTGCATCTACCCTGTCTAGTCCTGTTAGCATTTAATAAGTCTCTATGAGATCCCCCACCCCCATTCGTCTGAACTCCAGAGAAAACAATTCAAACCTAGTCAATCTGTTCTCATACATCAGTCCTGCCATCCACGAAATTAGCTTGGTAAACCTTCGCTGCACTCCCTCGAGAACAAGAACTTCCTTCCTCAGAAAAGGAGACCAAAACTACACAATACTCTAGGTGTGGCCTCACCAAGCCCCTTTATAATTGCAACAACACATCCCTGTTCCTGTACTCGAAACCTCTCGCAATGAAGGCCAATATGCCATTTGACTTCTTTACCATCTGCTGCACCTGCAGGCTTACCTTCAATGACTGGTGCACAAGGACACCCAGGTCCCACTGCACACTCCCCTCCCCCAACTTACAGCCATTCAGGTAGTAATCTGCCTTCTTGTTTTTGCTTCCAAACTGAATAACCTCTCATTTATCCAAATTATACTGCATCTGCCATTGATTTGCCTACTCACCCAACCTGTCCAGATCATTCTGAAGGATCACTGTAACCTCGTCACAGTTCACCCTCCCACCCAACTTGGTATCATCTGCAAACTTTGAGATGTTACATTTTGTTCCCTCATCCAAATCATTAATATATATTGTGAATAGCTGGGGTCCTAGCACCGATCTCTGGCACCCCATTAGTTGCTGCCTGCCAATTTGAAAAGCACCCATTAATTCCTATTCTTTGTTTCCTCTCTGCCAACTAGTTTTCTCTCCATCTCAACACACTTCCCCCAATCCCATGCGCTTTCATCTTGCACGATAATCTCTTGTGCAGGACTTTGTCAAATGCTTTCTGAAAGTCCAAATATACCACATCTACTGGTTCCCTCTTGTCAACTCTACTAGTTACATCTTCAAAGAATTCCAACAGATTTGTCAAGCATGATTTCTTCTTCATAAATCCATGCTGACTCTGTCTGATCCTGCCACTGCTTTCTAATTGCTCTGCTATAAAGTCTTTGATAATGGATTCGAGAATTTTCCTCACTACCGATGTTAAGCTGATCTATAATTCCCTGTTTTCTCTCTACCTCCCTTTTTGAATATTGGAGTGACATTAACTACCCTCCAGTCTGCAGGGACTGTTCCAGAGTCTATAGAATCCTGGAAGATGACCACCAATGCATCCACTATTTCTAGAGCCACTTCCTTAAGTACTCTGGGATGTAGATTATCAGGCCCTGGGGATTTATCCGCCTTCAGTCCCAATGTTTTTCCAGCACCATTTCTCTACTAATATTGATCTCCCTCAGTTCTTCCCTCTCACTAAATCTTGCATTCTCCAACATTTCTGGCATCTGATTTGTGTCCTCTTTTGTGAAGACAGAACCAAAGTATGTATTCAGTTGCTCAGCCATTTCTTTGTCCCCTGTTACACATTCCCTGGTTTATGTCTGGAGGGGACCTACATTTGTCTTCACCAACTTCTTTCTCTTCACAAATTATAGAAACTCTTACTGTCAGTCTTTATATTTCCTGCAAGCTTACTTTTGTACTGTATTTTCCCCTTCTTAATCAATCCCTTAGTCCTTCTTTGCTGAATTCTAAACTGCTCCCAATCCTCAGACCTATTATTTTTCTTGGCCAATCTGTATGCTTCTTCCTTAGATCGGATACTTTCTCTAATTTCCTTTATGAGCCATGGATTGACCCTCTTACCCATTTTGCTTTTGTGCCAGACAGGAATAAACAGTTGCTGCAGTTCCCCCGTGCACTCCTTGAATGTTTGCCATTGCCTATCCACTTTAAGTAACTCTCTCCAAACTATCAAGGTCAACTCACGTCTCATATCCTCATCGTTTCCTTTATTAAGATTCAGCATCCTAGTCTCCGAATCAACTACTTCACTCCATCTTGATTCTATCATGTTATGGTCGCTCATCCCCAAGGGGTCTCGTACAGCTAGGTTGGCAATGATTCACTTCTCATTACATAGTGCTCAGTCTAAGATGGCCTGTTCTCTAGTTGGTTCCTCCACATATTGGTCAAGAAAACCACCCCGTATACATTCCAGGAATTCCTCCTCTACCGCATTGTGGCTAATTATTCGCCCAATCTGTGTGCAGATTAAAATCACCCGTCATCACCGATATTCCCTTATCACATGCATCTCTAATTTTGTGTTTAATACCATTCCCAACATCACCACTGCAGTTTGGGGGTCTATATATGACACCCACTAATGCTTTTTGCCCCTTGGTATTTATCAACTCTACCCATACAGACTCCATGTTGTCAGAGCTAATATCCTTTCTCACTATTGTGTTAATTTCTCTTTAACCAGCAGTGCCACTCCACCATTTTTTCCTTTATGCCTGCCCTTCCTAAATATTGAATACCCTGGGACATTCAATTCCCACCCCTGGTCACCTTGCAGCCATGTCTTCGTAATCCCAATTATATCGTACCCGTTTACATCTTCCTCCACTGAAAATACCTTGCTGTTTGCCCGAATCAATAATTTTTCTTCTGACTGCACTGACCTACCTTCTGACTCTGCCTTCCTCGGCAAAGTTGGAAACACCAGGCTTAGTCTGGTCCTGAGATGCTGGCCCATCAACAACTCTGCTGGTGGCACACCCCCGTTGTTGAGTGCGGAGTGGTTCTATAAAGTAAAGTAAAGTTTATTTATTAGTCACAAGTAAGGCTTACATTAACACTGCAATGAAGTTACTATGAAATTCCCCTAGTTGCCACAGTCCAGCGCCTGTTCAGGTCAATGCGCTTAACCAGCACATCTTTCAGAATGTGGGAGGAAACCGGAGCACCCGGAGAAAACCCACGCAGACAGGGGGAGAACGTGCAGACTCCACACAGACAGTGACCCAAGCCAGGAATCGAACCCGAGTCCCTGGTGCTGTGAGGCAGCAGTGCTAACCACTGTGCCTGGAGGAACCTTCCAGAAGGAATTGTGAGATTCTGCTTTCCAAGGTCACCCCTGACTGCTTTTTAACACCCACCTTGAATGTTTGGACTGTTGGTTCAGCCAGTCCATTGGCTGTTGGGTGTTAAAGTGCACTCCTGATTTGCTCGATACGATTTAAAGAGATGAAATTTTGAAATTCAGCACTCGTGAAGGCTGCTCCATTATCCAACACTATGAATTCAGGTATCTTGGGTCAAAAACACTGACATAATTTCGCAATTGTAACATTCAAACACTTCCATCCACTTTAAATGGGCATCAATAAGAGCAAAAACATTGTGCTCGAGAATGACCCCACAGAATCAACATGAGCTCCGACCCATGGCTGACTCAGCCATTCCCAAGGGTTCAGTGGGGTTGTAGCAGGCAATCTTTGTTGCAATTGGCACTGTTCCATAGATTCCCGACAGTGCAGAAGGAGGCTATTCGGCCAATTGAATCTGCACTGACTCTTCAAAAAAGCTCTTACCCTATCCCATTCAGCATGGCCAGTCCACCTAACCGACATATCTTTGGACTGTGGGAGGAAACTGGAGCACCCGGAGGGAACCCATACGGACACAGAGAATGTGCAAACTCCGCACAGACAGTCACCCGAGGCTGGAATCGAACTCAGGTCCCTGGTGCTGTGAGCGAGCAGTGCTAATCACTGTGCCATTACTCATTGGAGTTTAGAAGAATGAGAGGCGATCTTATTGAAACATGCAAGGTTCTGTAGGGGACTTGACAGGGTAGATGCTGACAGGGCCTTTCTCCCTGTGGCAGAATTTGATAAGTAAGAAGTCTCACAACACCAGGTTAAAGTCCAACAGATTTATTTGGCAGCACAAGCTTTCGGAGCGCTGCCCCTTCATCAGGCGAGTGAGGACTTGTGTTCAGAAACCGGGCATATATAGAGACAAACTCAATTTACAAGATAATGGTTGGAATGCGAGATAATAGATAATCAAGTCTTAAAGGTACAGACAATGTGAGTGGAGAGAGGACCAAGCCCAAGTTAAAGAATTATGAAGGAGCAGTGCTCCGAAAGCTAGTGCTGCCAAATAAACCTGTTGGACTTTAACCTGGTGTTGTGAGACTTCTTACTGTGCTTACCCCAGTCCAACGCCGGCATCTCCACATCATGGCAGAATCTAGAACCATCATTTTTGAATAAGGGGTCATCCATTTATGATGGAGATGAGAAGGAATTGTTTTTGTTGAGTTTCTGAATCTTTGGAATTCTCTTCCACAGAGAGCAGTGAAGGTTAGAACATAGAACATAGAACATAGAACATTACAGCGCAGAACAGGCCCTTCGGCCCACGATGTTGCACCGACCAGTTAAAAAAAAAACTGTGACCCTCCAACCTAAACCAATTTCTTTTCGTCCATGAACCTATCTACGGATCTCTTAAACGCCCCCAAACTAGGCGCATTTACAACTGATGCTGGCAGGGCATTCCAATCCCTCACCACCCTCTGGGTAAAGAACCTACCCCTGACATCGGTTCTATAACTACCCCCCCTCAATTTAAAGCCATGCCCCCTCGTGCTGGATTTCTCCATCAGAGGAAAAAGGCTATCACTATCCACCCTATCTAAACCTCTAATCATCTTATATGTTTCAATAAGATCCCCTCTTAGCCGCCGCCTTTCCAGCGAAAACAATCCCAAAGTTCACTGATTATATTTATATTTTCCTGTTACCTGTTTTTTTCTCAAATAAAAAGAAAATAAAGAAATTGAAGAGGATTGTCAATTTACAGGAGGACATTAATAAACCTGCAGAAGGGGATTAGTTCACTGATTATATTTATATTTTCCTGTTACCTGTTTTTTTCTCAAATAAAAAGAAAATAAAGAAATTGAAGAGGATTGTCAATTTACAGGAGGACATTAATAAACCTGCAGAAGGGGAAAATAATCAGCAAATGAAATCCAACGCAGGTAAAGATGAGGTGTTACATTTTCATCGGAAGAATAGGGAGATTATTTATTACTTGGCGAGTGTAAGTCTAGGCGGGATAGAGGAACAAAGAGATATTGGAGAACAAATTCATCAATCACTGAAATTTGAGTCACAGGTTAGCAAGACCATTAAAAAAAAAACTATTCAAGCACAAGACCTCATTTCTAGAGGGACAGAATTCAGAAGTTATGTTAACAACTCTTTGTTAGACCACACTTCGGGCAGAACCTGACACTTGCACGGGGATGAGTTGGGAGGAATGCTGGGTGGTGGGTGGGGGGGTGTCTCTTGAAAAAGGGAGTCACATTATAGAGAGCTTTAAGATAGAATGGATGCAGAGATGTTTCCTGTTGTGGGAAAAAGTGTAACTAAATGTCACCAATAGTCACCAAGGAACTCAATAGGGAATTCGGAAAAACCTCTTTACCCGAAGAGTGCTGAGAATGTGGAAGCCACTGCCATTGGATATGGTTGAAGCAAATAGTATAGATGCATCTGTGAGAAAACATAACAGAGAGAAAGGAGTAGAGTGTTTTTATATATATCAGTGTCACAAGTAGGCTTACATTAACACTGCAATGAAGTCACTGTGAAAGTCCCCTAGTCGCCACACTCCAGCGCCTGTTTGGGTACACTGAGGGAGAATTTAGCATAGCCAATGCACCTAACCAGCATGTCTTTCAGACTGTGGGAGGAAACCAGAGCACCCAGAAGAAACCCACACAGACATGGGGAGAACGTGCAGACTCTGCACAGACAGCGAACCCAAGCTGGGAATTGAACTCGGGTCCCTGGCGCTGTGAGGCAGCAGTGCTAACCACTGTGCCACCGTGCCGCCCAGAGCATTGCATTGTTAGATTTAGATGAGAAAAGATGGGAGAGGCTCGAGTGGGATACAATTGTTGGGCTGAATGGCCTGTTTCTGTGCCGTATATCCTCAGTAATCCAATGCAATATTCAAGGTTGAGGAAAGGCAAGGGTTATGGGGAACAGAGAGGCAGCTGAGGCCAAGATCAGATCAGCCATGATCTTATTGAATGGCAGAGCAGTTTCTTACATTCAAACTAGCTCATATCAGAAAGGGAGCAAATCTCTTGAGTGTGTTTGAAATAGTTTTCTGCAAGAACATGTCCGAGAACAACAAGGGTGCACGTCATATTAGATTTAATAATGAATAGTTTAGTTAACAATCTGTTGGTGCGTGATTATCTACTAAAGAGCGACTATTTTGAAGAACATTTTTATTAGAAGTTTTCCATTTTACATTTGCCACAAAATGCAACAAATCCTCAAAATGTTGTACAGTAAAGAGTGACGATTATTCCACATAACCATACAGAAAAGACCAGTGAATATTCATAAATTTATTCCAGTTATCATTGTAGTTTCTCCTCGCAAAACCATTATCTCAGTATTCTGTGAGTTTCAGTTATATCCCCCCTCATCCTTCTGAACTCCATTGAGTATCGACCCAGAGTCCTCAATTGCTCCTCATATGACAAACCCTTAATTCCTGGGATCATTCTCGTGAACCTCCTCTGGACCCTCTCCAAGGTCAGCACATCCTTCCTTAGGTATAGGGCCCAAAACTGCTCACAATATTTAAAATGGAGTCTGACCAGAACCTTATACAGCCTCCGCAGTACATCCTGCTCTTGTATTCTAGCCCTCTAGAAATGAATGGTAACATTGCATTTGCCTTTCTAACTGCCGACTGAACTTGCACGTTAACCTTAAGAGAGTCCTGAACCAGGGCTCTCAAGTCCCTTTGTGCTCCAGATTTCCGAAGCTTTTCCCCATTTAGAAAGCTCCAGCATAGAAAAGCTTAGACCCTGGTGGGTGGCAAGGACCCAACACGTCCGGTCACCTCCAATCCTTCTCGATGAACACCGAGGACAAGACAGTGTAATAACAGTGGTCGGAATTTTGGATCAATCCCAAGCCTCAAAGACCAGAAAAAATGTGCTCCCTCGAACTTAAAATGCCCATCCCTCAAATCGAGACAGAATCATAGAATCCCTAGAGTGCAGAAACAAGCCCAAACTATAGGGTCTGCACCGACTCTTTAAAAGAGGATCCCACACAGACAGTCACCCAAGGCCGGAATTGAACCTGGGTTCCTGGCGCTGAGAGGCAGCAGTGCTAACCACTGTGCCAAGATTGTGAAAGCATGGCAGTTAAATTCAGCCAGGGATTCATCCCCAGCACCCAGTGGGAGACTGGGCACATGGATACTCCTTCTCCAGCCCAGCTCCCCGAGTCAGCCAGGATGTACGACACAGCATGCAGCAGGATTTCCAGGAACTGAAGGTGAGTCTTCACTGACAGGGTTCTCTTTGCCACTTCATCCATTCTTATTAGGGTGTCTCGCAGTTCCTCAAAATGAACACCAAAAATCTGTTTTCAGGAGCCAAGATCGTTGTCCACAGCTTCACTCATAATGGCGGCCATCACCTCGATGCCAACAGCATCACTGAAGCACAGGCCCGCTCATCAGTGAAACCGCCACCATGAGCTGAACCCTACCCCAGCCATCTCCAACCACCTCAAACAAGGATTTTCTTGACTTAACTCAGTTCCCTATTGCCAAACTTTAGCCAGGATTTTCCATGGCCATTGCACAGATTATATACATCTGGAGCGGATCATTATGTGTTGTATATCGGGATAAAAGATGGATTAAAAGATGAGTAGTGCCAGAGCTTGTGAAAATGCAGCTACGTCCGCAACTACATCACGTGACCCTTAGTGATCTTAATATGATTGTTTTCAACATTGTGACTGTAAAGAGAAATGTATAACAGTTACTAATATTCTAGATCTGGATAAAGCTGATCCCAATACAACCCACAACAAATTGGGCAAGTCTGCTAATGTGTGATGTGACAGAGAATCAGTGGGAGGTGTTCAAAAAAATTATTTAATGGCCTGGATTTCGTGGTCAGCGCGAAGTAAGGACACTTGCAACTGACCTTGAAGAAAGCTGCATCGAGAGGTCTAAAGATCTCCATAGTAAGACATTGAACTTCTTCAAAATGTAAGTGACTGTCGAGTAATTTAATGCCAATTTCCAGCATCGAGCTGCAGTGATGTCATCTAACTGTCCAAGCAGCCAATCACATTGAAGAATTCAACCAGACAGCAAACCAGAAAATGAAAAATTAGTAGTCAATTAAATCTTGAAAACTTAATAGAGATAAGATAAACTTTGGGACATAGAGCTAAAGATAGAAATATCGCAGGAAAACTTAAACAGAAAACAAAATCTAATATTTAATCATAATGTAAAAACTTAGCAACTTTCCACAAATATACAATTAAAACAGCAGTTATTTCTCAGATCTCTAAAAAATCCCAATTAGACCCAGTTACAGCGGCACGGTGGCACAGTCCGCTGCTGCCTCACAGCACCAGAGTCCCGGGTTCAATTCCAACCTCGGGTCACTGTCTAATTTGCACGTTCTCTCCATGTCTGCATGGGCTTCCTCCGGGTGCTCCGATTTCCTCCCACAGTCCAGGTTAGGTTGTGCGGGTTAGGTTGATTGTCCATGGTAAATTGCCCCATTGTGTCAGGGGGATTTGCAGGGTAAATACACGGAGCTAAGGGGATAGGGCCTGGTGTGATTGTGGTCGATGCAGTCCTGATGGGCTGAATGGCCTCCTTCTCCATCGTAGAATTCTATGAGTTCATTAAACAGAGATTCTGGTAATTTTAGCACTGATATTCACGCAGAAAAGGGAAGTTTCACATCAGATAGATTGATTTTGCTCATTGCCAGGGCTGTGGGAGTGTGGTGTTCTACAGTACAGCCTGAGCTGGAGCACTGAATGGCAGAACACAACTTAAGGATTTCTGCATTCATTTTCAATGTGCTGGATCTTAAAAACTGATGTCAGACTCAGAGAAGTAATGGTGGTGAATGCTGATGGATTGAGTCAACTCGCTTCTCCCCCCACCCCTCCCCCCCACCCCCCTAACACACACACCACACACACGCATGCACGCACACACACACACAAACACATTCAAATTCCAGATCAATGTGTTACACAATCAATTTATATCTCGAGGGGGAAAGAACTCTAAATGCCAAAACAAAATTAGACAACTATAGAGCCAAGAGAGAATATAAACTAAAAGCCTCAACTATTCACTTTGTTTATTAACAACTGTGATAATGCGACAGAAAGCCACTTTTCCAAGTTTGCCAATGACATGACAAGTGGAATTTTAAACAGTGTAAATGGAAACACACATTTACAGAGATTGTAAGGGAATGTGCTTTCATTGAATGGGATTTCAATACAGGCAACTGTGAGGCCACAAACATTGGACCTAAAAAGTACTTACTAAATGTTGTAAATCTATAAACAGTGGCGGTCCAAAGATAGCTTAGATTTCATGCACAGTGATAAACTAAACGAACAAAATCTAGGAGAAAAACCAGCACAGATCACTGCAACTGAAAAAGCTACAAAGAACAACAAAGGGTAACAAAACAGTAAGAGCCACATATTATATTGACACTAGAGTGGCAAATCCCCAGGACTAGACGGTTTCCATCTCAGGGTTTAAAGGAATAGGTGAGAACACTGAAGATGCCCCTTCCATTCCTTTAGTTTGGTAACTTGCGCATTCCATTCTGCTATTTCAGTAAGTTGAGGGAATTCCTGACCGGTTACTATGGAGATGTTGGGCTGACATCTGCTATCGAGAAATAGCTCTAGGTGACAACTAAAGATTGGGAGATTGAATATCTTGCACAGTTTCAGTGGATTACAAAGCACCAGCATGAACTTGTACAGGGTAGGTGCTGCCTAATGAACATGTTGAATGTTCTGAAAGAGCTGGTTAAAGTAATAGTTGGGGGTATGTTATGGATGTTACTTATATGGATAAAATCTCGGAAAAAGACTGTCAGCTAAACTTGACGTTCATGGAATTGAAGGCACACTCTTGACTTGGGTAGGAAATTAGCTGAGTGGCAGGGATTGTAGGAATAACAGGCAAGTCTTTTAGTTGATAAGTGGTGCCGTAAGAATCTGTGTTGGGGCCTCAACTATTCACTTTGTTTATTAACAACTCTGATAATGAGACAGAAAGTCACTTTTCCCAAGTTTGCCAATGACATGGCAATAAGTGGCATTTTAAGCAGTGTAGATGGAAACACACATTTACAGCGATGTTAAGTCAATGGGCAAATGGATTTCAATACAGGCAAATGTGAGGCCACCAACATTGGACCTAAAAAGTACTTTCTAAATGTTGTAAATCCAGAAACGGTGGAGGTCCAAAGACAGCTTAGATTCCATGTTCAGAGATAATGAGAATGTCCTTGATTGGTACAGAAAATAATCATAAAGGTTTATATGCTGTTCCTTATATCTGGAGATGGGAAAGAGTAGAAGCAATGTTTCAGCTATACAAAACCGTGGTTAAATCACACATGGAGTATTGTCCAGAGTACCATACTTTGAGCCTTGGAGGAAATATGCCTAAAATTTACCAGAATGTTACCCGGATCCCATAGCTTAAATAATGAGGACAGGGTAGGATGTTATTCCTTTAAATTACAACGCAAAGAGGTGACTTGATTTACAAGATGCGAAGTGGAACTGAAAGGGTAGGGTGGAAAGAAATGATTACTGCTGATTGGTTGGCAAGGGCTAGGTGGTACAGTCTAAAAGTTAGTACCAGCCCTTTCAGGACGGAAAATAGAATCCCTACAGTGCAGAAAGTAGCCATTCAGCCCATCAAGTCTGCACTGATTCTCATAGAATCATAGAATTCCGACAGTGCAGAAGGAGGCCATTCAGTCCATCAAGTCTGCACCGGCCACAATCCCACCCAGGCCCCATTCCCATAACCCCACATATTTACCTTGTTAATACCTTGACACTCGGGTCAATTTAGCATGGCCAATCAACTTAACCCACACATCTTTGGACTGTGGGAGGAAACCGGAGCACCCAGAGGAAATCCACACAGACACAGGGAAAATGTGCAGACTTCACACAGACAGTCAGTCAACCAAGGCCGGAATTGAACCTGCATCCCTGGCGCTATGACGCAGCAGTGCTAACCACTGTGTCATCATGCCACCCGAAGATCTCCAAAAGATATCCCTGTAATCCCACACATTTACCATGGTCAACCTATCTAACCTACACATCTTTTGACTGCATACAAAGGATGGTAGGAGCCTGAATTCTCTCTCACTAACAGCAATTGATGTGGAATCAATTGTTCACTGTAATCTGACAGTGATAGATTTTCTTTCAGGGTTAATGAGTATAGGCAGGAACATGGATTTGGGTTATCAATCAGGCATGGTCTCATTGAATGATGGACCAGGCTTGAGGAACCAGTTGGTCTACTCCTGTTTCCATCTTCCCATTTTCCTAATTTCTGCACAAAACTGAGGAATTAGCTGATGATTCATGGCCCTTGTAGGATAAGGTAATTCTTCTTAATTGTTTCATTTTCACGAGCTCAAATTCCCTGATGAAATGGAAAATTAAGATCAGATCTAAAATAAGAGTAATCAAATTCGAAGTTTTAATCAAGGATAAAGATAATATCTTCCATACATTCCATCTCGCTATTTAACTCAATTCAAGAATTCCTATCTGTTGTCCCTTAAGTCCAAAGATGTGCAGGTTAGGTTGATTGGCCATGCTAAATTACCCCTAGTGTCAGGGGGATTAGCAGGGTAAATATGTGGGGCTATGGGAATAGGGCCTGGGTGGGATTCTGGTCAGTGCAGACTCGATGGGCCAAATGGCCTCGTTCTGCATTGTAGGGATTCTATGTTTCTATGATTCTATGTTTCTATGATTCTAAGGTGATGTTAAACTGAGACTCCAGATTCTGTTTCGGTGGTGAAGATGAAAGATTCCGTAATAAAGATTCCTGGCCAACATTCTTCAAGACTCTTCACCTGTCTGTGGTATCTTGCTAGGCAGCAGATGGTTATCACAGTTGCCTTCATAAGAATTGCGCTGCACCATACTTGTTCTTATGTGACGCACTTTGTAAAATTAGCAAGATGTGATGGGGTGCTATGCAAATGCTAACCTTTCTTCTAAATATCTATTTTGCAGACTGCGATTGTGAAATTAGGGACCACACCTTTACAATGGGGTTGAAATTACAAGCAGATCAGCCATGATCTTACCGAATGGTGGAACAGGCCCGAGGGGCCGAATGGACTATTCCTGCTCCTAATGCATATGTTCGTATGTACAATGAACACACTTCACAGGATTCCAAAAATCCTATTAAACTAGAAAGAGTGCAGAAAAGATTTACCTGGACTTGATGGTTTGAGTTATAAGGAGAGGCTGGATAGACTGAGACTTTTTTCTCTGGAGCGTAAAAGGCTGAGGGGTGATCTAAAAGAGGTCTATAAAATAATGAGGGGCCATAGATCAGCTAGATAGTCAACATCTTTTCCCAAAGGTAGGGGAGTCTAAAACTAGTGGGAATAGGTTTAAGATGAGAGGGGAGAGGTATATATAAGAACATAGAACATAGAACATAGAAAGCCACAGCACAAACAGGCCCTTCGGCCCACAAGTTGCGCCGATCACATCCCCACCTCTAGGCCTATCTATAGCCCTCAATCCCATTAAATCCCATGTACTCATCCAGAAGTCTCTTAAAAGACCCCAACGAGTTTGCCTCCACCACCACCGACGTCAGCCGATTCCACTCACCCACCACCCTCTGAGTGAAAAACTTACCCCTGACATCTCCTCTGTACCTACCCCCCAGCACCTTAAACCTGTGTCCTCGCGTAGCAACCATTTCAGCCCTTGGAAATAGCCTCTGAGAGTCTACCCTATCCAGACCTCTCAACATCTTGTAAACCTCTATCAGGTCACCTCTCATCCTTCGTCTCTCCAGGGAGAAGAGACCAAGCTCCCTCAACCTATCCTCATAAGGCATGCCCCCCAATCCAGGCAACATCCTTGTAAATCTCCTCTGCACCCTTTCAATGGCTTCAACATCTTTCCTGTAATGAGGTGACCAGAACTGCGCGCAGTACTCCAAGTGGGGTCTAATCAGGGTCCTATAAAGCTGCAGCATTATCTCCCGACTCCTAAACTCAATCCCTCGATTAATGAAGGCCAGTACGCCGTACGCCTTCTTGACCGCATCCTCCACCTGCGAGGCCGATTTAAGAGTCCTATGGACCCGGACCCCAAGGTCCTTCTGATCCTCTACACTGCTAAGAATGGTACCCTTCATATTATACTGCTGCTTCATCCCATTGGATCTGCCAAAATGGATCACCACACACTTATCCGGGTTGAAGTCCATCTGCCACTTCTCCGCCCAGTCTTGCATTCTATCTATGTCTCGCTGCAACTTCTGACATCCCTCCAAACTATCCACAACACCACCTACCTTGGTGTCGTCAGCAAACTTACCAACCCATCCCTCCACTTCCTCATCCAGGTCATTTATGAAAATGACAAACAGCAAGGGTCCCAGAACAGATCCCTGGGGCACTCCACTGGTCACTGACCTCCATGCAGAGAAAGACCCCTCCACAGCCACTCTCTGCCTTCTGCAGGCAAGCCAGTTCTGGATCCACAAGGCAACAGCCCCTTGGATCCCATGCCCTCTCACTTTCTCAAGAAGTCTTGCATGGGGGACCTTATCGAACGCCTTGCTGAAGTCCATATAGACCACATCCACCGCTCTTCCTTCGTCAATGTGTTTGGTCACATTTTCAAAGAACTCAACCAGGCTCGTAAGGCACGACCTGCCCTTGACAAAGCCGTGCTGACTACTTTTGATCATACTAAACTTCTCTAGATGATCATAAATCCTGTCTCTCAGGATCCTCTCCATCAACTTACCAACCACTGAGGTTAGACTCACCGGTCGGTAATTTCCCGGGCTGTCCCTGTTCCCTTTCTTGAATATAGGGACCACATCTGCAATCCTCCAATCCTCCGGAACCTCTCCCGTCTCCATCGACGATGCAAAGATCATCGCCAAAGGCTCCGCAATCTCCTCCCTCGCCTCCCACAGTAACCTGGGGTACATCCCATCCGGTCCCGGCGACTTACCAACCTTGATGCCATTCAATAGTTCCAACACATCCTCTTTCTTTATGTCCACATGCTCGATCCTTTCTGTCCACCGCAAACCAGCAGTACAACCACCCAGATCCCTTTCCACCGTGAATACCGAGGTAAAGTATTCATTAAGCAGCTCCGCCATTTCTAACGGTTCCGCACAAACTTTTCCCCCTTCACCTTTTAAGGGTCCTATGCCTTCACATCTCATCCTTTTACTCTTGACATATTTGTAGAAAGCCTTGGGATTCTCCTTAATCTTACCCGCCAAGGCCTTCTCATGACCCCTTCTCGCTCTCCTAATTTCCTTCTTAAGCTCCTTCCTACATCCCGTATACTCCTCTAAATCCTTAACACCTCCTAGCTCTCTGAACCTTCTGTACGCCTCTCTTTTCTTATTCACCAGGTTCATCACAACCTTCGTGCACCACGGTTCCCGTACCCTACCAACACCCCCCTGTCTCATCGGAACGTTGTCATGCAGAGCTCCAGACAAACATTCCTTGAAAATCCTCCACTTTCCTTCGGTACTTTTCCCCAAGAATGCCTCCTTCCAATTTACCCGTCTAATTTCCTCCCTGATGACACTGTATTTCCCTTTACTCCAGAGAAACACTTTCCTAGCCTGCCTGATCCTATCTCTTTCCAATGCTATCGTGAAGGAGATAGAATTATGATCGCTATCCCCAAGATGCTCACCCACCGAGAGATCCTCCACCTGTCCAGGTTCATTAGCCAGCACCAGATCAAGTACAGCCTCTCCTCTAGTAGGCTTATCCACATACTGTGTCAGGAAACTCTCCTGGACACACCTAACAAACTCCTCTCCATCCAAACCCCTAGCCCTAGGGATATTCCAATCTATGTTTGGGAAATTAAAATCTCCCATCATGACAACTCTGTTATTCCTACATCTCTCCAGGATCTGTTTCCCCATCTGCTCCTCAACATCTCTGTTACTATTGGGCGGCCTATAGAAAACACCCAGCAACGTTACCGACCCCTTCCTGTTCCTAACCTCCACCCACAGAGACTCCGTAGTCAATCCCTCCACGGCGTCCACCTTCTCTACAGCCGTGACACTATCCCTGATCAACAGTGCCACTCCACCCCCTCTCTTGCCTCCCTCCCTGTCCTTCCTGAAACATCTAAAACCCGGCACCTGAAGCACCCAGTCCTGTCCCTGAGACATCCAAGTCTCCGTAATGGCCACCACATCACAATTCGAAGCAGCAATCTACGCTCTAAGCTCATCCACTTTATTCACTACACT
Organism: Mustelus asterias; assembly: GCF_964213995.1. Lineage (NCBI taxonomy): Eukaryota > Metazoa > Chordata > Chondrichthyes > Carcharhiniformes > Triakidae > Mustelus > Mustelus asterias. The sequence goes on along the minus strand of NC_135812.1, from coordinate 61,615,314 downwards.
CCTGGCATTAAAATAGACACATCTCAGACCTTCAGCCTGAGCACTTCCCTTCTCCATCACTCGTCTAACCTCCCTCTTACCCTGTTTACATTCCTTATCTATTTGCGAGCTAACCTCCTCGCTCTCAGTCCCCTCATTTCGATTCCCTCCCCCCAACCTTTCTAGTTTAAAGTCTCTCCAGTAGCCTTAGCCAACCTTCCCGCCAGGATATTGGTCCCCCTGGGATTCAAGTGCCACCCGTCTTTTTTAAACAGGTCACACCTGCCCCTAAAGAGGTCCCAATGATCCAAGTACCCAAATCCTTGTCCCTTGCTCCAGTCCCTCAGCCACGCATTCATTCTCCACCGATTCCTGTTCTCACTCTCCCGCGGCACAGGCAGCAATCCCGAGATTACTACCTTTGCATTCCTCTTTCTCAGCTGTCTACCTAACTCCCTATATTCTCTTTTCATGACCCCTTCCCTCTTCCTACCTATGTCAGCAGTACCTATATGCATCACGACCTTCGGCTCCTCTCCCTCCCCCTTCAGGATTTCTGGGACTCGACCAGAGACATCCCGGACCCCTGCACCAGGGAGACAAACCACCATCCGAGAGTCCCGTCTGTGTCCGCAAAAACGCCTATCTGACCCCCTCACCGTAGAGTCCCCAATTAGCACTACCCTCCTTTCCTTACCCTTTTGCACTACTGGGCCAGGCTCAGCTCCAGAGACACTGCCACCGCTGCTTCCCCCAGGTGGGCTGTCCACCCCAGTAGTACTCAGACAGGAGTACTTATTATTAAGGGGCACATCCACCGGGGTGCTCACCATCAACTGAGCTTTCTCCTTCCTCACTGTTACCCAGTTACCCTCCTCCCGTGGTCCCGGTGTGACCACCTGCTGATAGCTCCTGTCAATGACCTCCTCACTATCCCTAAGGGTTCAGAGGGGCAGTTTTTTCACACAGAGGGTGGTGAGTGTCTGGAACAAGCTGTCAGAGGTAGTAGCAGAGGCGGGTACAATTTTGTCTTTTAAAAAGCATTTAGACAGTTACATGGGTAAGATGGGTATAGAGGGATATGGGCCAAATGTGGGCAATTGGGACTAGCTTAGTGGTTAAAAAAAGGGGTGGCATGGACCAATTGGGCCAAAGGGCCTGTTTCTATGCTGTAAACCTCTATGACTCTATAACTCTAAATACAATATTGGCTACAAGGAAGCGAGTGCCATCCAAAGCAATGAAGACAAATCCAATGAAAGGATTTGGATAAATACCTGATTAAGATATAAACTGGGCCTGGAAAGATTTGCAGATACAGGCCACGTACCCTTTATTCATTAATCTGAAAACCAGACTCATCCAAAAGCTGCACTTTGAACCTTAATGACCTTTAGTGCGGAAGGTCCCTGAGCCAAAATGAACTGAGTTGACACAAACTTCACTGACCCACACCCTGACCTTTAGCGCAGGAGTCTAGATGTTTTTCTGTGACTGTTTCCCTTGCGATTCTTATGGTGAACGTGTCACGAAGACCATCAGATACCCTTATGGCTAACAACAAGAGGAAAGGGAAGCATAATTCATTATCAATTGCTAAGAAAGTACAGTTGTTGCAGAAACCTGACCATGGATGCCACGGTTGCACAGTGGTTAGCGCTGCGGCCTCGCAGCACTGAGGACCCTGGTTCAATTTCGGATGAACTGTCTGTGTGGAGTCTGCATGTTCTCTGCGTGAGTTTCCCCTGGGTGCTCCGATTTTCTCCTACACTACAAAGATGTGCAGGTTAGGTGGATTGGCCATGTTAAATTCCTCCTTAGTGTCAGGGGGATTATCAGGGTAAGTACATGGAGTTGGGGCGGCACGGTAGCACAGTGGTTAGCACTGCTGCTTTACAGCTCCAGGGACCTGGGTTCGATTCCCGACTCGGATCACTGTCTGTGTGGAGTTTGCACATTCTCCTCGTGTCTGCGTGGGTTTCCTCCGGGTGCTCCGGTTTCCTCCCACAGTCCAAAGATGTGCGTGTTAGGTTGATTGGCCATGCTAAAATTGCCCCTTAGTGTCTTGAGATGGGTAGGTTAGAGGGATTAGCGGGGTAAATATGTAGGGATATGGGGGTAGGGCCTGGGTGGGATTGTGATCGGTGCAGACTCGATGGGCCGAATGGCCTCTTTCTACACTGTAGGGTTTCTATGATTTCTCGGGAGAGAGGGCCTGGGTGGGATTGTTGTTAGTGCAGGCTCAATGGGCCGAATGGCCTCCTTCTACAGTGTAGGGATTCTATGATTCTATGGTGCGTCTGTGAAGGAATTGAGTGAGGACTGTGAGGTGAGTATCACCACAATATACAAGTTAAAGAGGCAGAAAGACAAATCGTTGAACTTTTATATTAAAAATGATTCTCAGAAATTAATGAATAATAGGAAACTTTGCATGGGTGGAAAAATGACGAACATGATCGTCTCCTGCTGGAGTGGATTCCAGCAGATTCCAGCAAGGCCTTTGACAAGGTACCGCATGGTAGGTTGTTGCATAAGGTTAACTCTCACGGGATCCAGGGTGAGGTATCTAAATGGATACAAAATTGGCTTCTTAACAGAATAAGAGTTTTAACAACACCAGGTTAAAGTCCAACAGGTTTATTTGGTAGCAAATGCCATTAGCTTTCAGAGCGCTGCTCCTTCGACAGATGGAGTGGAAATCAGCGAGAGCAGATATCCACTCCATCTGACGAAGGAGCAGCGCTCCGAAAGCTAGTGGCATTTGCTACCAAATAAACCTGTTGGACTTTAACCTGGTGTTGTTAAAACTCTTACTGTGTTTACCGCAGTCCAACGCCGACATCTCCACTTCTTGACAGAAACCAGAGGATGGTTGTTGAGAGTTGTTTTTCAAACTGGAGGCCTGTGACCAGCGGTGTGAACACAGTAAGAAGTCTCACAACACCTGGTATTGTGAGACTTCTTACTGTGCTTACCCCAGTCCAACGCCAGCATCTCCACACCAGCGGTGGTGCCTCAGGGTTCAGTGCTGGGTCCACTGTTATTTATCATTTATATTAATGATTTGGATGAGAATATAGGAGGCATGGTTAGTAAGTTTGCAGATGACACCAAGATTGGTGGCATAGTGGACAGTGAAGAAAGTTATCTCCAATTGCAAAGGGATCTTTATCAATTGGGCCAGTGGGCTGACGAATGGCAGATGGAGTTTAATTTAGACAAATGCGAGGTGATGCATTTTGGTAGATTGAACCAGGGCAGGACTTACTCAGTTAATGGTATGGCATTGGGAAGAGTTACAGAACAAAAGAGATCTAGGGGTACATGTTCATAGCTCCTTGAAATTGGAGTCACAGGTGGACAGAGTGGTGAAGAAGGCATTTGGCATGCTTGATTTCATCGGTCAGAACATTGAATACAGGAGTTGGGACGTCTTGTTGAAGTTGTACAAGACATTGGTAAGGCCACACTTGGAATACTGTGTGCAGTTCTGGTCACCCTATTATAGAAAGGATATTATTAAACTAGAAAGAGTGCAGAAAAGATTTACTAGGATGCTACTGGGACTTGATGGTTTGAGTTATAAGGGAGGCTGGATAGACTGGGACTTTTTTCTCTGGAGCATAGGAGGCTGAGGGGTGATCTTATAGAGGTCTATAAAATAATGAGGGGCACAGATCAGCTAGCTAGTCAATATCTTTTCTCTAGTCTAAAACTAGAGGGCATAGGTTTAAGGTAAGAGGGGAGAGATACAAAAGTGTCCAGAGGAGCAATTGTTTCACACACAAGGTGGTGAGTGTCTGGAACAAGCTGCCAGAGGTAGTAGTAGAGGCGGGTACAAGCATTAGTTACATGGGTAAGATGGGTATAGAGGGATATGGGCCAAATGCGGGCAATTGCGATTAGCTTAAGGGTTTAAAAAAAAGGGTGGCATGGACAAGTTGGGCCGAAGGGCCTGTTTCCATGCTGTAAACCTCTATGATTCTATGATTCATCAGCGCAGGGGTGAAAGGTTTCTGCTGACTGGTCCATCAATCATGCAGCAAGTCAAGATCTACCATCAAGAACTGAGACTTGAAGGTGCATTGAATACACGACAGGTTGGCTGCAGAAATTCAAGGAGTATGGCGGTGTAAAGTTTTTGAAAGTTTGTTGTGATGATGCCTCTGCAGACCATGACACTGCTGGAAACTTTACCGAGGAGTTTGTTACGCTAATTTCACTTAAACATATTGACAACATCTACAAAATGAGTCTGTTCTGGCAGTACGCCCCGAGGAAACACTAGAAATGGAGGAGGAGAGTGTGCCAATGAGTGTTAAGGACTGTCCTTAGTTGCACCAGTCAGATGGCAAAGGAAGAGCAAATGCCCCATGACCTTCAAAGGTATTTGGACATTACCTGTCCACTATTATGCCAATAAGAGAGCCTGGGTAACCAGGACATGTTTTCTGATTGGTTTCACAATCTGTAATATCTTCGATAACCAACAAGGAAGGGAAACGAACAGGGATTTATTTGGGGAAAATAACTCAATACAAGACAGAGATAAGAATGCTTCCCAACTCTACTACTCCTGGTCTCCAACTGACAGAAACCCCGCGCTCCTGCGTGCAATTCACATGCCTGGCCTGATGGGTCATGTGACCCCCAAAAACTCATCCCTTAAAGGGGCATGCCACCACGCAAGCTTTGTACCAGAAGCAAGTGCCTTTCGTCACGTAGCTGGACTTCAAGTTGCTCCTAGACAATTGTTCAGCACATCCTCCTGCTGAAGTGTTGGTGAAGAGCAATGTTTTCACTGTTTATTCCCCCCTCGCGATGTAACATGAATTCAGTTGATGGACCAAAGCATTCTTCGGTCCATGAAAAGTAAATATAAAGACTCCTTCTTGAATAGTCTGCTCAGTGCTGTGAGCAGAGATCTGGCTGCAGAAAGCTTCCAAAAGGAGTTTATGGTTAATGACGCCATCTACGCATAAAGACACCTTGACTAACGGTTGACACAGCCTTCGGCCTGCAACAATGTTCATTGAAGGCGATAATATCGGCAAAGACTTTGAAGGTTTTCGTGTGAATAATGGAAAAAACTCTGGTAAACCAGTTCCTTGAGATGCAGAAGATATATCAACGGAATGCGTGAATACACTGGAGGCCAGGGATATGAAGGAAGTGTTTAACATTGATAACATTCACCCATCGTGCATTGTTTGACTGATGGGGAGATTACAGAAATAGCATTACAGCAAGATCAATTTGATAAAATCAGTGATGATGAGGGTGACATATTGAATGTGGTAGAGAAAGTGCCTATCGACGATATTATTAAGTTGTGTGACAGGTTGTTAGATGCACTCGAACAATATGCATTTAAAGTGAGCAAGAAATAATGTCAATCTTTCAAATAAAAAACAAACTTATGAATCAATAAACAATGTACTGCCCATCAAAAAGTGTTGCACTCCCCTCAGTACTGACCCTCTGACAGTGTGACACTCCCTCAGTACTGACCCTCGGACAATGTGGCACTCCCTCAGTACTGACCCTCTGACAGTGCGGCACTCCCTCAGTACTGACCCTCTGACAGTGTGACACTCCCTCAGTACTGACCCTCGGACAGTGTGGCACTCCCTCAGTACTGACCCTCTTACAGTGCGGCACTCCCTCAGTACTGACCCTCTGACAGTGCGGCACTCCCTCAGTACTGACCCTCTGACAGTGCGGCACTCCCTCAGTACTGACCCTCTGACAGTGCGGCACTCCCTCAGTACTGACCCTCTGACAGTGTGGCACTCCCTCAGTACTGACCCTCTGACAGTGTGGCACTCCCTCAGTACTGACCCTCTGACAGTGTGGCACTCCCTCAGTACTGACCCCTCTGACAGTGTGGCACTCCCTCAGTACTGCCCCTTCACTTTTGAGTAAATAAGTGTGATTTTTGCATGATGATCTTGGAGAATTATGGAAATGTCATGGCATTACTTGCTTTCAGAAGCAAAGAAGCAGCTGGATGGAGGCCGCAGCAGTGTAGGAGAGCTCTGGGCTAAGGAGCTGGCACAGAAATCTCTACTCCCTCCATCATCACATTAGTTTGTGAAGAGATTGACCTAAAGGTTAAATTAAAACAAGAAGCAAACTTACCGACATGTCAGACTTACAAAGTGAAGGACTCAGCAGCAGGCCGGGCAGTGTTCAGCTTGTCACTGCCAATTCAAATGAATATCAAAACCTGAATCCAATTTTAAAAAAATATAGCAAGGCAGCAGAGCCAAACTGAGCTTTTATACAATCTCCCAAAATAGCATTCAATGAAACTGCTGAAATTAAAATCCCTGCCACTTGATGGATCCGGGGAACGTATTCCCTGAGGAACCAGAATGAGGCTGGTGTTTTTCATTTGAAGTTCGTGTCTAATGTAGAGAAATTGTAATAGAGCAAACACAGATTGTATTAATCGAACCTTTCAGTACAAATCAAAGGGCGATATTTGAACATGACACAGGCCACTAGTCTGGAGTCCTGCACACTGTTTTGGTCCCACACCATGGTCACCTTGGTAAAGGACCACAGGAGAGATTCGAAGGAAAAAGACAAAACACTGTGGATGCTGGAATCTGAAACAGAAATTGAAAATGCTGGAAAATCCCAGCGGGTCTGACAGCATCTGTGGGGAAAGAATAGAGCCAACGTTTCGAGTCTGGGTGATCATTCATCAGGACTCAGTTCAGTTCTGACGAAGGATCATTCAGTTGGCTCTATTCTCCCTCCACAGATGCTGTCAGACCTGATTCTCAGCAGAATCTAGCATTTTCTGTGATTCTGAGGAACTTCAGTAACTAACATTACCTCAAAGACCTCAGTCAAAGTACTTTAAAGCGGTGTAGAGAGGAACCTTATTGGGGTCTAGGAAAATAAAACCGGCTTAATGAATTTTCTATTAATTGATTCTTCCAGTTTAACAGATTGGGCAGGGCCAGAGGACATGAGCTTAAACTATAAAAGAATGAATAGACTGGAAGTTAAGCAGTTCTTCTTAACCCAGGGAGCAGTGAGTCTTTGGCTGGCATTGCCAGCTGGTATATTGTGTGCTAACTCTCTGCTTTCATGAGGGAGATGACCAGTTCCTGACTGGGGCAGGGATCACATTATGCACAAAGTAACTGGGCTGACAAACACTTGTCATCTCCCGGGCTGATGTCAATGACCTGAGGGGATTGAAGAGAAAACTATCCACCTGCTCCACCCCCTCTCTTCAACAGGTTAAAATCCATCACATTTCACACGGAAGCAGGGTCATACAGACTGGAAATGTGTAATAAATCTTGCTCACCAGTTAAGGGAAAAACATGACTATTTGCAGGTAAAAGCAATGCAGAGACTTGCAACCTAATGGTTGCAGCCAACTCCCAAGGTGGTTCTGAAACAGTAACCCCTGCTTAATGGAGTGAACCCCCAACCTGGTCCCTGATTGGTTTCCCAGGTCATGTGACCCTTAAGGAGACAATCACCACACCCCTTTTATACCACTGACAATAATCAATTCACTCAGTCTGGATAACTGAACATTTAACACATGAATCCAGTTCATTATAAATTAAGTCTTTCAGGTTGTTTCCGAAACTTAGCGGAGTGGCGTAAGTACTGTGTTTGGGGCACTTCCACTGGTGTGCTTTCAGTACAAACAATAATCACAGGTGTTTCTTTCAGTTCTATCTGTTTCCATGGAGACATCAGTTGTGCCTGTAACAGGACGACCAGGTACTTCAGTGCTTGGATAGTCAGTAACATTCCCAGATGGCAGGGTAGCTCCTGATGACAGTATTGGCTGCTGGGGCAACTCTCGCTCTCTCAAGTGGTCTACTTGTTTCTGGACGATCCTTCCTTCTACATCCACTTGATGTGGCAGGGGTCTAGTATTGGATACAATGACTCTAGGTACCCAACTCGACCCACTTCTAAATTCCCTCACATACATTCCTCACATTCATCCACTGAAAATGGCCATGTTGACTTACATGAATCATGATTCTGACTACTTTGGCTGGCCTACCCTCTCTGGTGGGTTTAGGCAGGAAAACCTCCCATTTTCCCGCCCTTTGGACACTTGAATTTTTTGAGGGAAAATAGCTCCCCATGACTTCAGGTATTCCGTGGGAATTAGCATGCAATGTCGGAGACTTCACTTCAAACACTTCCATCTACTTTGAATGTGCATCGACAAAGAGCAGAAACATTGTGCCCATGAATAATCAGGCCCTCCCAAGGGTGCAGTGGGGCTGCAGCAGGCAACCTTTGCTGCAATTGGCACTGTTCAGTGTTGACTAAGCTCTCAATATCGGCATCAATGCCAGGCCACCACACATAGCTGCTGGTGAAGATCTTCATTTCAGATATGCCCAGATGGCACTGTGAAATTCAGCTAGGAGCAACTCTCTTTCTGGTACAGGGAAGACTACTCTTGCTCCCAGAGCATGATGCCACCTTGGCAACCCAACTCATCTTTTAGTATAAAATGTGGTTTCATCTCTTCAGAAACTGGCTCACTAGCCCAACCCATTAGTACCCTGTGCCTCACTTTGGACAGTAAGAAGTCTCACAACACCAGGTTAAAGTCCAACAGGTTTATTTGGTAGCAAATACCATAAGCTTTCGGAGCACAGCTCCTTCGTCAGATGGAGTGGATATCTGTTCTCCAACAGTGCACAGACACAGAAATCAAGTTACAGAATACTAGTCTGCTTTCTTGCATGTTTGTAGAAACTTGATGTCTGTGTCGATATGCGCGATCTTCTTGGAGATCCTCTCCACTTGGAGCCGGCAGTTGCAGCCGGCAGGGAGAAAGCAGACTAGTATTCTGTAACTTGATTTCTGTGTCTGTGCACTGTTGGAGAACAGATATCCATTCCACCTGACGAAGGAGCTGTGCTCCGAAAGCTTATGGTATTTGCTACCAAATAAACCTGTTGGACTTTAACCTGGTGTTGTGAGACTTCTTACTGTGCTTACCCCAGTCCAACGCCGGCATTTCCACATCCTCACTTTGGACAGCAGTGGATCCCGACTGCTCCAGTACTTGATCTGTTTCGCCAAGACCGGCAATGTGTCCAACAAATTCAACAACATGACAATTTCCTGTGGTACTGGGGGAGGTGCAACACTCTCTTGCAAATTTAGGTGACTAAGTGCTTCGCTATGTGTGTTCCAGGCCGGTGCTTGTAGGTATATTCATAGGCAGAGAGAATTAACACTCAATGCTGAACTCTTGCCGATATGATTGGCAGAATAGCCTTGTCTTCTTTAAAAAGAACCAAAAGCAGTTTGTGATTAGAAAAAATAGTAATATTGTACAAATACTAGTGGAATTTCTTGAGACCAAAATCTATGAATAATCCTTCTTTCTCAATTTGCGGGGAACCTTTTTTTGGCTCCTGAGAGGGTTCTCGAGACATAGCCTATTGGCCTTTCAGATCCGTCATCCATCTCATGGGACAACAGCACACTAACACCATATGGAGAGGCATTACAGGTCAACACCAATATCTTAAACAGGTTGAAATGTATTAACATGTTCAAGGAACGCTATGCTCTGTTAAAAGCTTCTTTCTGGGGCTTCTTCCAAAACCAATGCTGGTGCTTCCTTAGCAGCATATGCAAGGGGGCCAGTAATGTTAACTGATTTGGTAAAACCGCCCATAATAATTCACCATTCCTTGAGAATGACTTGAGCTCAATTGCGTTTTTGGGGGCTGGTACCTCCTTTATGGTCTTGACCTTGTCTTCCATGGGGTGTAATCCTTGTGCATCTACATGATACCCCAGGCAGGCTACTTCTGTGGCTTGAAAAGTACATTTCTCCTTCTTGAGGTAAACTCCAACCCGTTGAAATCTCTTTAGTGCCTCTTCTAAGTTTGCTTGGTGCTTGGCTTCTGTCAATCCACATTAAAGAGGGAGTGAGCACCTAAATCATTGGTGCCAACATCTTCCACATTATATACTTGTGATGCCCTACTTAATCCACTATTGTAGACTTGTTTTTGTACCAATGCCTTAAAAACATATCCTGTGACAGAAAAAAACTTTCAGCCTCTTTATACCTGCAGGATTCAGGGGAGTGGTTACCCCCCAGAACAGTAACATTCCACTTCAATCTTTGCTGATTGATTTTCTCGTCTCAATCTTGTTTTATTTTTTGGCTGAATTCGCCTCCCACTTTACAACTACTCAATCATTTTTAGCACCACTGCTGTCTGCAGATTCCTACCCCAACTGGTGAATGGTGCCATTTTACGCACTTTGTAACTCTTGTGCACCCTTTTCAGTGATTTTAATTGCCAGTGTGATCTCCAACACTTACTTAGAAGTTATATTTGCCTCTGCTAGTAACTTCCTTTGAATAGTCTGATTATTATCCCCGCAGACTAATCTGACCCTCAGCATTTCATTCAAAATGGCTCCAAAGTCGCAGTGCTCTGAGTTTGCTTCAACTTGAAGATAAAATCGCAATAATTGCCCCTTGGACTAAACTTACATCTCTGGAACATGACCGATGGTTTTGGATGGAAATGTGACTTTACCAATTCAATGATCTGACTGAAAGACTTGGAGTCAGGCATGCTTGGGATGGTAAGATTGCAAATTAAATGGCAAGCCTGAGTCCAATGCCCACGTGGGAGGATTGCCTTTCTCTTCCCATCTTCCTCTAGTCCGTGGCCTGAAAGAAGCCCAAATGCTTGATGTATTGTGTTCAGTCCTCCACAAAAGCATCAAATAAATGGATCTATCCGTCCAAGTAGGGGCATTTGTATAATTACTCTGCTTTGTTTCAGCTTCAATGGAAACTCTATACTCACAGTTCGAGGCTTACTTTTATCCTCATTGCCAATGTAATAATTGTTGTTTGCCAGTTAATGGGAAGAACACCAACTCGCTTATTTGCAGGTAAAGGCTATACAGAGGCTTGCAGCTTTGTGGCTGCAGCCAGCTCCCAAGATGCTTCTGGAACTGAAATCCCTGCTTACTAGGGTAAAGCCCAACCTGGTCCCTGATTGGTTTCCAAGGTCATGTGGCCCTTAAAGGGACAATCACCACAAAATGTTAACTCTTTCTCTCTACAGATGCTGTCAGACCTGCTAAGCTTTTCCAGTATTTTCTGTTTTATTTCAGATTTGCAGCATCTGCAGTTTTTCGTTTTTCTGTGAGTATTTAATTCACTGCCGTTTCTCTTCCCGGAATGTCTACCTTGAAGAAGTACTGCTTTTCTCTCTGATGGGACTTCTGTTTGTCTCTTTTATCATCTTCACCCTCATTTCACTCTTAGGATGAAATTTTCCGTCCTGGTTTGCGGCTGGGATTTTCCGGTGCCACTGACAGTGGATGGAGTTTTAGCTGGAACGCCATGTTTTCCTTTCTCGCTCACAACGAATCCCACCATGGATGAGACCGGAGAATCCCAGCCTTGATGTTTGACAAGATGTTCACCAAGACTCACTTCAATCCCTTTCCTCAGCGACTGTCTCCATCTCTGACTTACCGCATGTGGATTCCAGGCAAGTTCCATCTCTCATGTTTTGAATCTCCCAGGGTTACAGGTATCTCCAGGACATACAGTGTTCCTCGGACTGTCATTCTGACTGCACTCTGAGATCCACGCTCATTGCTGCCATATATATACACTCCACCTCTCTCCCCAGCAGCAACAACGAACTCTCTCACCTTGTCCCCAGTTCCATTTCATGCCTTGTTTCATCTGACGCCTTAACAAGAAGTTTTTTCCCTTCCTTTCACGTGTTAAGGAACAGTACACGGCTATGGGGATGGGTGGGATGGGGTGGTGGGGAGAGTGAGGGCACAGGGAAGAAACATTTATTCATTAATCAGGATGATCTGACCTTGGTGATGGGCCAAGTGCTGGTAAATGGGATTAGGTGGGAGGTCAGTGCCGGAATTTTACCGCCTCACCTGCCCAAGGCTTGTAAGATCCCGCCCGAGGCCAACGAAGAATGCCGTTCTGGGAGCCTCGCCCGCCCTGATTCTGGGGCAGGCAAGGTGGTAAAATTCTGGCCCAGGTGTTTCTGGCATGCCGGTGCAAACTCAATGGGCGAAGGGCCTCTTCTGCTCTATATGATTCTATGGAGTCAAGCTTGATGGACACATTGGCCCTTTCCTGGTTGACATGTTTGTAACACCTAAGCTTGGATAGCCTGGTGTGTGGACAGGAAGGAGGGAATATTGAACCAAAGTAAAATGTTGGTGATTAAAACATTCCATCATGGTGAAAGGGAACCAATATAACCCAAAATAACACTTAGCTACTGAGCATCAATGTTTTAAAATGCTGTTCTTCACTGATAACTTTCAGCTCTTCTTCTAACTCATACACAGAATCATAGAAACCCTACAGTGCAGAAGGAGGCCATTTGGCCCATCGAGTTGGCTCCAACCCACTGTCAGAGTTTCTCACCCAGGCCCTCTCTCCCTCCCTATCCCAAAACCCACACATTTCCCATGGCCAATCTGCCTAACCTGCACATCTTTGGACATCTTTGGATACCTGGTGCATCTCCCAGGAGACAGAACTTCATTTGTTGCTCAGTAGATGTCGCTAATCATTCGCTTTTGGAAAACAATGAGTTGCAATTCTCCCCATTGGTTTTTAAACATGAGCTTATTTTACTTCCGGGTCGATAACGTAATGATGCACTTTCAGAGACATCATTAGTGAGCAGCAAAGGATGTATTTGCAAGGATCTACAAGAACAGAAGCGTGTCTGCAGCTAGTTCTAGTTCTGCCTATGGAAACTCCTCTGCCTGGGGCGATTCCCCATTCTAAGGCCTGATTGGTCACCCAGGCCAGGTGACCCTTACCCAGCTGTGTTGCCCTTAAAGGGACAATCACCACAAGTGCCTTCATGTTCAATCTTCCAGAGGGCATCTTATTAAGAACCCACTTTCTGGATTGCCATCCAATTAGTGACAGCGGGCAGGTTGAGCAGGTGAGAGGGCAGTTCAGCAGGCTATATTGGAGAGCGGGGGTGGGTTAATGATATTAAAATGTATTAAAATTTATTTAAATCAGGATCACATCCCAGATCCAATCTTTTGAACAAGTCTCCCTTGTGACACTTTGTCAAATACCTTCTAAAAGTCCAAAGCATCCAAGCAAATGGAGAGCAGAGCTCTAGTAATGCTCCAGAAGATTGACCCCATCCAGGACTAAGCTGCCCACTTGATCGACACCTTAAACAGTCACTCCCTCCTCCACTGATGCACATTACCATCCAAAGATGCACTGCAACTCATTAAGTCTCCATCAACAGCACATTCCAAACCCATGACCACCATCACCTAGGAGGACAAGGGCATCAGATACCTGGGAACGGCACCATTTGCACCTTCCCCTCCTTCAAATAGCGATGCTCAGTAGTTAAGTGTTGTTTCGTGTTACATTGGTTCCCCTTCCACCATAATGGAATGTTTTAGTCACAAACATTTTCTTTTAGTTCAATCACCATCCTGGCTTGGAAATATATTGCCGTTCCTTCACTGTCGCTGGATCAAAACCCTGAAACTCCCTGAATTCATTGTGGCTGTTCCTATGCAGTGCAGCAGTTTAAGAGGGCAGCACATTACCACCTTCTCAAGGGCAATTAGGGATGGGCATTACAGACTGGTCCAGCAGCGACACCCACATCCCATAAAGAAATTAAAATAAATAAAGAAACCTACAACATTTACAGCATTAGCTTGATGAACATTTTCGGTTACCTCAAGGTATTCAGTTAAGATAGTCAGAATCATAGAATCCTACAGTGCAGAAGGAGGCCATTTGGCCCATTGAGCCTGCACTGACCACAATCCCACCCAGCCCCTATCTCTGTAACCCCATGCATTTACCCTAGCTAGTCCCCCTGACACTAAGGCGCAATTTTTAGTATTGCCAATCAACCTAACCCACACATCCTTGGAGTGTGGGTGGAAACCAGAGCACCCGGAGGAAACCACGCAGACACGGGGAGAACATGCAAATTCCACACAGACAGTGACCCAAGCTGGGAATCGAACCCAGGTCCCTGGCACAGTGAGGCAGCAGTGCTAACCACTTTTCCACCATGCCGCCGTCAGGCAAGACTCGCCTTTACCAAATCTATGCCAGTTCTCTTTGCTTAAGCCAAACCTTTCCAAATGAAAGTGTATTTTGTCCTTGATAATGGTTCAAGGTTCCCATCATTGATTTAAAGCTGAATGGTCTGTAGTTTATTGGTTTATCAATCTCCCCTTTCTTGAATATCGGTAAAGTATCAGCAACTCTTGAGCCCCGTGTCACTGCTCCAGTAAGCAATGAGGATTGACAGCTTGTTTGCAACTGCTATTTTTACTTTTGGTTCTTTAAGCAGGTTGGTATGATGCCTGGTACCCGGACTAGGTGACTTATCAACTTTAGTAATGTTAATCATTTTAATCTGTCATTTATATATGTTGTGTCAACCCTGAGTTTTCATCTTTTCTAAAACACCAGCCTTTTTATAGAATCCCTACAGAGCAGAAAGAGACCATTCGGCCCATCGAGTCTGCACTGACTCTCCGAGAGTATCCCACTGTAATAAGTCTTTGGAGGCGGAAGTCCCTTCACCAAAATGCTTTTATTTACAAACTCTAACAGCAGTACGCAGTGTGTGAGCAGTTAGCATTCTACCTCTGGGGGCGTCAGAGGAACTGACACACTCCCGGTTAAGTGCAAGGCAAAGACTCCCTGATTGGCCCATCAATTGGATCCTTAATCAGGGAGTTCATACTCCAATAGGCCAACCTCAATGACCTGATTGAAGTCATTACATCCCTCCTATCCCATAATCCGAGATATTTACATCGCTTTCCTACACAGCTTTGGACACTAAGGAGCAATTTAACATGGCCAATCACCCTAACCTGCACATCTTTGGACTGTGGGAAGAAACTGGAGCATCCAGAGGAAACCCACGCAGACACAGGGAGAACATGTAAACTCCACACAGACAGCGACCCGAGGCTGGAATTGAACCTGGTCCCCAGCTGCTGTGAAGCAGCAGTGCTAACCACTGTGCCACCGTGCCGTCCCTCAACCTTTCAATCTTTCTTGATAGGTGCAACCTCTCAATTCTGTATATCTAGTAAATTTTATATTTTTCAACTTTTTTTAAAATGTCAAGGGTTTAAAAAGACGCGGGTTTGTTTGGCAGCAAGGTATTCCTATATCTCACTGAGTGCACACAGCTTGTTAAGCAGATTCCATCCACCATTACCCTATGATTCCGTTGTCTTTTACCTTTAAAGGTGCTTTGATATTGATTCTCAGAAGTGACTCCTCTTGATGATGTGACCTCAGATCACCCCTATGATAACTGAGGTGCAAAAGCTGGGTCGCAATAACCTGACAACCTGGGCCAGGACTTTGCGGCCACTCCCTCCCAACAGGATCTGACTGTCCAGCCAATGTAAATTTAAATGTCCTGCCACATCCATCCACCAGGGGATGAGATGCCATGGTGGGCCTGTAAAACCTGGGCCTTTAGTTGGTAATTTCTCACCCTTTGGGTTAGCTTTCCCAATGCTTGCTTACATTGAGGGCAGAATTTAATTGCCATACTGGTGTGTTTTGCAGGTGAGGAGGCCTGTCAAAGTTAAAGTTAGAAGTTTATTTATTAGTCACAAGTAGGCTTACATTAACACTGCAATGAAGTTACTGTGAAAATCCCCTAGTCGCCACACTCCGGCGCCTGTTCGGGTACACTGAGGGAGAATTTAGCATGGGCAATGCATCTGACCAGCACGTCTTTCGGTCTGTGGGAGGAAACCAGAGCACCCGAAGGAAACTCACGCAGACAGGAGAATAGTAGACAGCATCATAATTTTTGAATGACCTGTTGAATCGAACTCGGACCCCTGGCGCTGTGAGGCAGCAGTGCTAACCACTGGCCTTCTCGACAGTCTCCCACATGCTCTAGCCTGACCTGCCCGCAATTTTACAAGAGGGCCACAGCCTGCCCACCCAGGCCCCAGTGGAGCCTCAGTTATTGGCCGCTTGAGAAACACATCCTGCCCGGCCTCAATTTTGAGGCACACAAGTGGAATTCGGGGACAAGGTCTGGCAAGTTGTCCTGCTCAGGCCTCGGGTGGGAAGGAGAGGCAGCAGGTAAAAACTTTGGTGGATTTGCTTTGTGAACAGAGTGATCTCAGGCAGGAAACTACTACCTCTGGTTGTTTCTCATTTACAAATTGGAACCATCACAACTTGGCTTCAGATTGTATCCCAATTGTCCACGGGTATGGAGTACAGACTAAACAGCTTATGTTGAGATTACAGAGCACCATGTTCCATCCAAGTTACTGATTATTATTCTGCTCTAATAAAGGAATTGATGGACCATGAGGCAAATGAGAATTCAGCCAAGCAGACTCAAAAATCAATATCCATACATCAATATCCCCAGGTAAAAATATCCTAAAAAAAATGCATTTTATATATTTTTAAAATTCATTTTTATAGGATGTGGGCACGCTGGCTAGGCCAGCATTTATTACCCATCCCTAATTACCCTTGAGTAGGTGGTGGTGAGCTGCCTTCTGGAACCACCGCAGTCCATGTGGTGTAGGTACACTCATAGTGCTGTTAGGGAGGGAGTTCCAGGATTCCAGGTTCCAGGACAGTGAAGGAGCGGCGATATATTTCCAAGTTGGGATGGTGAGCGACTTGGAAGGGAACCTCCAGGTGGCGGTGTTCCCAGAAATCTGCCGCCCTTGTCCTTCTAGTAGGTTCTAGTTGTGGGTTTGGAAGATGCTGCCTAAGGAGTCTTGCTGAGTTCCTGCAGTGCATCTTATAGATCGTACACACAGCTGCCATTGTTAATCGATGGTGGAGGGTTGAATGTTTGTGGAATGGGTACCAATCTAGCGGATTGCTGTGTACTGGATGGTGTTGAGCTTTTTGAGTGTTGTTGGAGCTGCACTCATCCAGGCCAGTGGAGAATATTCTAGCACAATCCTGACTTGTGTTTTGGGGAGCCATGAGGTGAGTTACCCACCTCGGGACTCATAGCCTCTGACCTGCTCTTGTAGCCACAGTATTCATATGGCTAGTCTAGTTCAGTTTCTCGTCAATGGTAACCCCCAGGATGTTGATAGTGGGGGATTCAGTGATGGCAATGCCATTGAATGTCAGGGGCAATGGTTAGATTCTCTCTTGTTGGAAATGGTCATTGCCTGACACTTTTGTGGCACGAATGTTACTTGCCATTTGTCAGCCCAAGCCTGGACATTGACCTCATGATGGGGGGAAGGTCATTGATGAAGCAGCTGAATATGGTTGATCTGGGGCATTAACCTGAGTGTATCCTGAAGGTGAGATGACTGACCTCCAACTACGACAACCATCTTTATTTGTGCTAATCTGACTCCAACTAACAGTGAGTTTTTCCCCAAATCCCATTGACACCAGTTTCGCTAGGGCTCCTTGATGCCACACTTGGTCACATGCTGCCTTGATGTCAAGGGCTGTCACTCTCACCTCACCTCTGGTGTTCAGATCTTTTGTCCATGTTTGAATCAAGGCTGTAATGAAGTCACGAGCTGAGTGACCCTGGCAGAACCCAAACTAAAGATCAGTGAGCAGGTTAAGTGTTACTTGACAACATTGTTGATGACCCCTTCCATCACTTCACTGATGATAGAGAGTGGGCTGATGGGGTGGTAACTGGCCAGGTTTGATTTGTCCTGCTTCTTGTGTCCAGGACAATTAATATTTTAAATGACTGATTACTTCATACATCATCATGGTTAGCTACTTGAAACCAATGATCACCATATATCCAATTTATACATATAAAAATGTGGAGGTTAGGTGCATTGGCTATGAAAATAAGGGGCGGCATGGTGGCACAGTGGTTAGCACGGCTGTCTCACAGAGCCAGGGAGCCGGGTTCAATTCTGGCCTCAGGTGACTGTCTGTGTGGAATTTGCATGTTCTTCCCATGTTTGCGTGGGTTTCCTCCAGGTTCTCTGGTTTTGTCCCACACTCCAAAGGTGTGCAGGTTAGATTGATTGGCCATGCTAAATTGTCCCGTAGTATCAGGGGGATTGGCAGGGTAAATACATGGGGTTACAGGGACTGGGTGGGAATGTTGTCGGTGCAGGCTTGATGGGCCGAATGGCCTTCTTCTGCACCATAGAAAGCATCCTTTCCAGATGTATCACAGCTTGGTATAGCTCCTGCTCTCACCAAGACCATAATAAACTACAAAGGGTCATGAACAAAGCCCAGTTGATCACGCAAACCAGCCTCCCATCCATTGCCTAGACTCCCCGCTGCCTCAGAAAAGCAGCCAGAATAATCAATGACTCCACACACTCTGGACATACTCTCTTCCACCTTCTTCCATCGGGAAAAAGATACAAAAGTCTGAGATCATGTACCAACTGACTCAAGAACAGCTTCTTCCCTGCTATCATCAGACTTTTGAATAGACCTACCTCATATTAAGTTGATCCTTCTCTACACTCTAGCTATGACTGTAATACTGCATTCTGCACCCTCCCCTCTCCTTCTCCCCTATGTACTCTATGAATGGTAGGGATTCTATGAAATTGCCCCTTAGTGTCCCAAGATGTGCAGAGTAGAGGGGTTATGGGTAGATGCAAGCAGCTACGGGGTTAGGACCTGAGATGCTCTTTTGAAGAGTAGGTGTAGACCCAATGGGATGAATGGCTTCTTGCTGCACTGTAGGGATTCTGTGCTTCTATGATTCTATAACCATAGTAGTGTGTTACCTCCTGCACTGGTGCATCCTGACATTTTTTGGGGCATTGCTCTTGCAAAATTCAGGAAAAGTGACATAAAGGCTGGGTTAGGGTTTTCCTAACCTTGTGTTAGGAAAGAGGGTTCCTACTCACCAAAAATATTTTCAAAATGTTTCAAGCAGGACCAAGGCAGGAATGGTAATGATGCTGGAGCATCATAGCCAATCGGTGAAGGAAGATTCCAAAGCCAGTCCTTACTTAGAATAGATTTATTTGCAGTGTGTAACCTTCCAGGCAAGTATCTCCTGACTCCACTCTACTCCTGTACGGCTATTTTCTTGACAAAAACAAAAACTTTTATTTTTTTGATTTTATTTATTATTGCCTCGTGTCTTGGGATACAGTGAAAAGTATTGTTTCTTGAGTGCTATACAGACAAAGCATCCCGTTCATAGAGTACATAGGGGAGAAGGAAAAGAGAGGGGCAGAATGTAATGTTACAGTCATAGCTGGGGTGTAGAGAAAGATCAACTTAACACGAGGTAGGTCCATTCAAAAGTCTGACAGCAGCAGGGAAGAAGCTATTTTTGAATCAGTTGGTACGTAACCTCAGATTTTTGTAACTTTTTCCCGACAGAAGAAGATGGAAGAGAGAATGTCTGGGGTGCATGGAGTCATTGATTATGCTGGCTACTTTTCCGAGGCAGCGGGAAGTCTAGACAGAGTCAATGGATGGGAGGCTGGTTTGCATGATCAACTGGGCTTCGTTCACGACTCCTTGTAGTTTATTACGGTCTTGGCCAGAGCAGGAGCCATACCAAGCTGTGAAACATCTGGAAAAGATGCTTTCTATGGCGCATCTGTAAAAATTTAAAAAGATGTCTTTATTATTCCATTGTTCTCTGATGTAAAGAAGATGGATATATTTTTCTTTTCACTCTTGTCAACCTTTTCCAAAGATTTCTGCATGACTGTCATCTTGGAGGACTTTGTCCATCCAATCAGTATTTGATTAGTTTCAATTGATACAATTAACAGTTCATTTGATTTAATTTTTAAGCAAAACATGAAAGTTAATATGCACAGACATATTTCAAAACAAACCAAAGAGAAAAAAAACCTTTTGCATGTTCAGTACAAATCATTACATTATGAAACATCCTTCCAATAATATCTTTGGGCGGAATGACCCTCACCTGGGTTCGAATTCCACATTGGCTGATGGTTGAATTTGAACTCAATAAAAATTATCTGGAATTAAGAATCTACTAATGACCATGAAACCATTGTCCATTGTCGGAAAATCCCATCTGGTTCACTAATGTCCTTTAGGGAAGGAAATCTGTTGCCCTTACTCGATCTGGCCAAATGTGACTCCAGAGCCACAGCAACATGGTTGACTCTCAACTGCCCTTGGGCAACTAGAGATGGGCAATAAATGCTGGGCAGCCAGCAATGCCCATGTCCCATGAATGAATAATTAAAAAAACTTACCAAAATTACAGTGTGCTGTTTCTGGTGTGTTAAGACCCAGGCCAGGAACTCCAAGGTGTTTTGTGAAGTTAGCCTAGACCCTAAGTTTTACACTTTGATTTTGGCATTGGTGAGCATAAGGCGTTTCACTCCAGGTATGATTCAAGTGACCCACTAGGAAACTTTTATCAAACAAAGTTTATTTAAGAACGCAGTTAGAATATAACAAAAAGAATTAGCATAACTTTTACCAATTACAAGACACAGCATAAACCTTTGATGGCTAGCTATCTATGTTGTTCCAAATCAAACACAGACATACACCCTTCTCCAGACTTGGCACAAAAGGCAAGTATGCTCACGTGATGCTGGATGTTCAGCTTTTTAGCACCAACTGTGTATTGAGCCTTTGAATTTTGGATCAATTCTTTGAAGCTTCCCAGCCTTAGAACTTTTAAAAGCCTCCGGAGAGAGAGAGAGAGAGAGGCTGCCTTCTTCCACCAGCTTCCGGCAGCAACTGAAATGAAACTAAAAACTTGGAATGCTCTGTAAAAAAAAGCAGCTACATATCACCTGACCTGTCAATCATCCCCAATCAAGCTCCACTCAGCAATCTCAAGGGACACTAAAAGCCGCAGGATCCTGTATTAGTTCAGATTAGAGGACAGCGGCTTCAGACAACATGGTGCTGACAAAATCCTGCAGAGAAACATGATTAAAATATATTTCTTAAAGGCACAGTACCATCATTTGTGAGAAAACCAACTTGTTTCTCTCCAGATCTTACGACACTCTGCCAAAAAAAATTAAGGGGGCATATTTCATGCCATCATACGTGGGGGCAGAACCTCAACATGCAGGCAAAACCCTTCTGCTCAGAAATTGGGGCACCATCATTAAAAGGAGTGTCGATCAGAACCTGATTAAACCTCCCCCAACTCGCCATGGAGGTCTCAGCGGCTCTTCTCCCCACCCCGATCGGAGTCTGCACTCTTCTACCCCCATCCCGATCATCGGCGCCTCTCCCACCCCCACCCCGATCATCGACACCTCTCCCACCCCCCCCAATCATCGGCACCTCTCCCACCACCCCCCCGATCATTGGCAGCTTCTCCCCACCCCCGATCATCGGCACCTTCTACTCCCCTTCCCCCCCCACAGTCTGTACCCACCTCCATTTCCCCCTCAACGGCTAGTGCCAGCATCCTCCGGCCACTCCTGGCCACCATTGGTGCTCACTAATGACACGATAATGTATTAACGTGATCTTTCTGTGCTTTATAGCACTGCTGCAGCGAGGGGCCGGGAAGATTGGAACTCAGAAGCTCGCCTGTGCAAATTGTACTGTCTGGATTTTGAACACATGCTGCAATTCCCGCAGATGGAGAGTGCGGTCTCAAAATCGTCCCCACAGGATTGTTTTGTGAAACAATCCGACAATTGGTGACCTACATTAATCCATTCTATCTTGGATTTACCTTTCTTCTCAATATTTGTTTCAATCCAGCAAGGTCAGGCCGTGATCCTTCTTCACTCACACGTTTTGTAGAGAGTACATTATCCCACAAAGAATGGTTATCTATTCAATACTTAATGGGCAAACTATCTTCAGTGAGTCCCTTGTATAGAATTTCCCCTAAAATATTTGACAATTCGAATCCCATATCCACAACAATCAGTGTTTCTGCAGCTACAGTACTTATAACAACTATTTAATTTATTTTCTTAGCTTCCCAGGCTAATGGACAACATTTGTAATTTATGCCCATCAAAAATATTATGAAGCCTGGTGCACTTGATTAGCCATCGTGAAGATTAGCATGTGAATCATCACTAAAAATGACTCATTTAATGTTCTTTGGGAAATTCAAGGATTCAATCAATGCATCATTCAAGATGGATTTTACCAGAGCTTTGGGGATGGGCAGCAAGACAGGAGGGCTGGCAAGACCGCATGGGTAGGTGCCAGGTGGCATTCCTATTGTTTTCCATGCCATCCTGCCACCGGGTGGACAGGTGCCTGATGGCCCATCTACTGGAGCCCAATTGACTCTTGTAAGTAGCTAATTAAGGACCTCCTAAAGAATATAAGAACAAAAGAAATAGAGGCTTGTGTAGACCATCTGAGGAGGCAGTGGCATTGAGGTATTTTCACTGGACTAGTAATCCCAAGGATACTGCTCTGGGGATCCAGGTTCAAATCCCAACACAGCAGATGTTGAAATTTGAATTCAATAAAAATTCTGGAATTAAAAGTCTAATGGTGACCGTAAAACCATTGACAATTATTGTAATAATCCATCTGGTTTACTGATGTCCTTTATGGAAAGAAATCTGCCATCCTTATCTGGCCTGGCCTATATATGATTCAATTTTCACAGCAATGTGACTCAGTTCAAGAGGAATTCGGGATGGTCAGTAAGCGCTGGCCTTACCGGCGATACACATATCCCATGAAAGAATAAAGGAAAAAGCTCCACCATTCAATAAGATCATGGCCTTAACTCCATTTTTCTGCCCGTGCTCCATAACCCTCAACTCTCTTGTCAATCAAAAGTCTGTCTAATTTAGCCTTGAATACATTCAATGACCCAGCCTCCACTACTCTCTGGGGAAGAGAATTTCAAACATTAACAACCCTCTGAGAGAAGAAATTCCTCCTCATTTCCATCTTAAATGGGAGATCTTTGTTTGTAAACACATTCATCTAATACTAGATTCCCCGTGAGCAGAAACACCCTCTCAGCATCTACCTTGACAAGTTCCCTCAGAATCTTATATGTCTCAATAAGATCATCTCTCATTCTTCTAAACTCCAAGAAATTTTGGCTCTGCTAACATTTCATCAGTGGATGGGATCAGGGGTCAGCTCAGCTGCATGGGGAGACCATCAGATAAACTCTTGTATAGAATAGAAGAATAAAATATCTGCAGTGCTGAAGGAGGCTGTTTGGCCCATCAAGTCTGCACTGATTCTCTACCTTACCCAGGACCTATCCTTGTAATTCCATGTATTTACCCCGCTAATCCCCCTAACTTACACATCTTGGGATACTAATGGGCAATTTACCATGGCCAAACCGCCTAACCTGCACACTGTTGGAGTGTGGGAGGAAACCGTAGCACCCGGAGCACCCCATGTAGACATGGGGAGAGCGTACAAGCTCCACATAGCCTCACGGCGGGTTCACTGGGGAAGGCCCTACTTTTTTGGATCCTCTTTGGCCCATTGAGAGGCCATTCTAAAGGCAATGGATGTCTCCTTGGCACGACCATGAGCTCTCATTAATCACCCCCCCCCCTCCCCCACTCACTGGGACCTGCTGGTATCTCCCCGGCACCCCAGACCGCACCTACCCGGCTATTTCCATCCATGTACATTCTTCCTCCAGCTGCATTCCCAATGTCTCCTAGTGATACAGCCAAATATCACCACTACGATTGGTCAGTAGGTCTTGAGTGCAGCCAACCTAAATAAGGAAGGCAGCACCAGTGGCAGCCAATCAAGATGCATCCCCAGGTCCCAGTGTCTGCCAAAGAGAGTTTGCCCCCTCCCCCCACCCCAATCCACCCACTGTCGTGTCTGTAGGTGAGCTTGCTGCTGGCAACACTAAATTTAACTCTGAACATATCACCGATACAATGACTGCGTCTCTGTCATTCAGTGAATGTGTTTATGCATTCAATAACTCTGTCACAATACTTCAAAGAATCTATCACTGATTGGATTAATGTGGCAGTATATTTCAATGAATTTGTTACGATGATTCAGTGAAGGTGTTCCTAGGGTTCAATAATTGTACCAGTAACTTTCAAAGGTTGTGTCACTGATGGAAAGGTAGCGTCTCAATAGGTTAGATGAATGGGTCATGGTGATTCAATGACTGGCCATTGTGTTTTAATAAATACCCTACAATGATTCAATCATGTGTCAATGAATGTGTCAGTCTGATTTGAGAAAGATGTCACTGATTCCCTTTGTCATTGATGAATATGCAACCATGCCTCAACGGACGTGTCATTGGGTCCATGAATGTGTCAATACGATTCAACAAATGTATCACTCCAGTTTAATGGCGATGACTTATTCGATGGTTGTATTGTAACAATTTGATAAAAGTGTCACCGTGCTTCAGCGAATGTGCCATTTATCCAGTCATTGTGTCACACTGGTTCAATGAGGGTGTCTCGGATTCAGTGGCTGCATCACTTGGAATGTGTCACGATGATCTCATGAATGTGTCTCCATCATTCCATTCATGTGTTATTACCATTCAATAATTGTATGAATGAATCAATAGATGTGTAACTTAATAGAACATAGAAAAAATACAGCACAAACAGGCCCTTCGGCCCACAAGTTGCGCCGGTCTATTCAATGAATCTGTCATTATCCTTCAAAGGATGTCACAATAATTCAATCATTGTGCCACTGATTCAATCAAGGTGTCACTTTGAACAAGTGTATCACACTATGGTTCACTGATGTGTCACTATCATTCAATGGATCTGTTGCTACAATTGAATTAACCTGACATTATACTTCAGTGTGTCATTTGCTCAACTGATGTGCCAATATGATTCAAAAACTGTCACAATGATTCAAAACTGTCACAATGAGTCAATGAATGTGCCACTTTGATTGAATACGTTTCACTATGATTCAATGATGTGTCACTGTCATTCAATGATCGTGTTGCTACCAGTGAACAGACCTGTCAGTATGCTACAACCAATGTGTCACTTATCCAATGAATGTGCCACTATGATTCAAGGGTGCATCACGATGATTCAATAGACGTGTCATTATATTTCAGTGAATGTGTCACCGTGATTCATTGTAAGTGACAGTCATTCAATGAATTTGTTACTTAATGAAATTGTCAGGAGATTCGAAAGGTAGAATCTTCACTGGTCATTAGGATGCATTCGGAAGAGTGTGAGCTGGGTTCAATCCCCAAAATACCTGGTGTTGGAAATCTGTCATGATCTTGCTTCTTTTCAACTTTTGCCGGGGCACTTTCTGAGACGCTCCCATAGAGCAGTCGGGGTCTGCATCTTAAATATGTAAAGAGTCCATTAATGCAGCATTGTATCCAGAAGTCTGCCTTTAACAGCTAGCACACAATGTTCCTGAGACGTGTGAAACTGAGAAACTTGCCAGGGTTAACAAGGAGAGATCACAGTGGAGACTCATTGCTCTGTGAAACTAACTGGCTGGAAATCGATTAACCAGTGAGCCGGCATCATCATTTCCCTGTCTGAATGAAAGGTTTGTGTTTACAGGACTTCTGCCAGTTTGGGGGTGAGAGGTGGGGAAGGAGGTGGTGTGTGGGGGGGTGTTGATGGTGGTGTCGTGGTAATGTCACTGGACTAGTTCTCCAGAGGCCCTAGGCTAATACTCTGGACATGGCTTCAAATCTCACCACGGCAGGGGATGGGATTTGAATTCTATTAATAATAAAAGATCAAAGGCCAAAGATGTGCAGGTTAGGTGGACTGGCCATGCTAAATTGCCCCTTAGTGTCAGGGGGACTGGCTAGGGTAAATGCATGGGGTTATAGCGATAGGGCCTGGGTGGGATTGTGGTTAGTACAGACTTGATGGGCTGAATGGCCTCCTTCTGCGCTGTAGGATTCTATTCTATGAAAAGATCAGGAATTGAAAGCTGGTTGAAATTATCATCGATTATTGTAAAAATTCCATCTGGTTCACTAATGTCCTTTAGGGAAGGAAATCTGCTGTCTTTACCCGATCTGGCCTACATGTGACTCCAGAACCACAGCAATGTGGTTGACTCTTTACTGCCCTCTGAAATGCCCCCACAAACCACTCAGTTCAAGGGCAATTAGAGATGGGCAACAAAGGCTGGCCCAGCAGGCAATGCCCAAATCCCATTAGGAATACATTTAAAAAAGTGTTTTATAGGCAATTCCCAACTTTTTGGAATTCATGTCATGTGTCTTGGATTTTAGTCACCTTGATGTAATCTTCTTTGCTGTTGGTCCTCACTTCAGAATGGGAGAAGGTTACACAGGACCTCTGATGGAGAACAAGAGGAGCAGCAATATTACCACCAGCCACCGCTGCCTTATCAGCGACCACATCCTGCTCCACAGGAGAGAGCTGTGATGTTAGTGTACCTTTAAGAGTTTTTTTTATTCATGCCTTAGGTGATCTCACTGTTGGGGGGAGAAAGAATCTGTGTACAGCTCAGGTGACAGGGATTTCATTTTCAGTTTTGTTTTGGCTGCAGTGTTAGAAGCAGTCTTAGAAGCAAGCTGGAAAAGAATTCTCTTTCTCTGCTTTGCTTTGAAATTTTTACCAGTTAGCAAAAGAAATGCTTGTTGCCATGCTGCAGTAAAGAATCTATGCTTTGGGGAGCTGATCTGACTGCAAACTGCTCTGAGTTTTCAAGATCATTTGAAATCAGCATTCAACCCAGGGAACTGGATTCCAGTATCATGTGAGCTTTAGCCTTTGCAGTGATAAATCTGTTTAAAGGGTTTTGTTTATTGGATATTGGTTTTGATTGGAACATCTGATATATATTGGTTAAATGTTATACATTTTTGTGGTTGTTTTGTTTTTGTTTGTAATTGGTAAATGTTAGTAGTAATTTTCGTTCCGTATATGTTACCTATATTCTTAAATAAACTTTGTTTGATAAAAGCTCCCTAGTGGGTTATTTGAATTATGCCTGAAGCGGAACATATCATGCTTATCATAGCCAAATTCCAAATGCAAAACTTATGATTCCAGTGGGCTCCATAAAGCGCTTTGGAGTTTCTAACCTGAACCATAACAGAGTGGATAAACAGAGAGCTCCAGCGCAAAGAAGGTGATACCCTCAGCAATCTGCTTCTTGACATGGAAGAGAAAAGGTGACCCAGGAGGTTCCATCTATCACTGCTGACATCTGCAGCCTTCTGGAACAAGACCTCCTTCCTGTTGGGACAAGTGGTTTTGCATTCTAATGGCTCTCAGGGTCACCACAGCCCTGAGTATTTCACATCCAGCTTATTCCAAGGATCGGCTGATGAAATTTTTAGGAAGCCTACAGGTGTGTTCCCCAAGGTAACTGATGCCATGCTAGGCTGGGCTGTCTAGTCAGAACCAGAGGGCTCCCTCATGTTTTTCTGGATTCCCACTGGTACAGGGGAATTGCAAACTATACAAACATGTGGCACCCAAGCATCAACCAGCAATTTATGTCACTCGGAAGGGATTGCATTCCATCGATGTCCAGCGCCTAAATTTTCATGCATTTCTTTGTAAGATATTCTGGAAGCTGCCATGATGCCTTTATTCTGTGCCAGTCAAATCCCCCTGCAGATCACCACACCTCCAAGCCAGTAGATGGCTCCTTGGAGGTGGCTACTCTCAAAGGATGTGACGGATCTGAGGATGTAAAGGAAGGGAGCAACTGGAGACACATGAGCACAAGAATACTCACCAAGCAAGCCACCCTGTTGCTGAAGATGTGATTCAGGTGTCTAGAAACATTGGGGAACATCCTTTCATTTCTCCCAGCAATATGTCCAGAATGATAGTTGTTTGCTGTGTTTCGGTCAATGTGGCATTGGAGAGAGAGATCTGGATCTGTGAGAGGATAAGGATGAGGTTCACCCTGATCTATAGAAGGGGAGGAGGATAAAGAAAAGGTTCATGTGTCCAGGATGCCTATAGCTGCTCATCTTGCTGCCAGAAAAACCCAGGATGGACTCAGCCAAGCACAGCTTAGATAGCCTGAATGGACAAAACTCTAATGCACAACCACACCGAACCCATTGCCCCCTTCCAGCCACCCCCTCACACCAAAACACAGAGAAATAAACTGCTTTCCGTTTGGAAGGTGGGAGGCAACACTGTCGATGAACGAAGAATGAATATTTTAAATAAAGAGTGGGACAGGTGCATGCAGGAACCTATTGGAAATGGTGGTCTAAAGAGCAAATCCATCTGCCCAAAAGTTCAGTAACAGCTCCCTGGAAAAACTCCTCCAGACAGTTCAGGACCGGTGGGAGGTCCTCTATCCCAGAGATGGCAGCAGGATGTCTGTCAACAGCACTTTGCCAACTTGGGAGGAGGTTGCCAGAGAGGTCAGTGCATGTGGACCCAGATGAGGACTACCCTGCAATGCAGGAAGAGGATGAATGAGCTCATCTGCTCTGTCAGGATAAGTCAACTTCTCCTCACTCCAAACACACACTCTGGGCCCTATTTTACCAAAATTTTGCACCTGTTTTCGGGCGCGAAATCACGGTAAAGTTGGGCATCGGGCCTAGACTGCGATCTGCACACGATTCCGAGCAGTTCGCGGCTTTACCGACACCTGATTCGGGCGCGGGTCCGGCCTGTGGCCGAATCGGGCGGCATTTGCATGCATTTAAATCGACTTAATGAACCGCGCGTCCAACTCTACCGCCAAATCCCACTTTACCGTCTTCTGGCCCGTTCTGCATCCGCGCTGTAAGCGACCTGCAGAATAAAAGGCTGAAGCATCGCTGCACCTTCCGAAGAGCGGGGTCAGAGCCTGCAATGGCTCTCTGACCCAGGTCATCCTCTGGTTGTGGGGGGGGGGGGGGGGGGGGGGGCGGGGGGGGGGGCGGAGGAGGAGGGGCGGGATCCAGATCATCCTCCGGTTGGAGGGTGTGCGGGGGGGCGGGGGTGGGAGGAGGGGGGGGCGGGACGCAGATCATCCTCTGGTTGGGAGGGGTGGGAGGAGGAGACAGGGTGGGACCCAGATCATCCTCTGGTCGGGGGGGGGGGGTCCGCTGCCAGTCTGTGGCCGATCCCTCCTCCCCACCGGAGGAACGAATCCCTCCTGCCAGAGTGGACGTACGGCCATGCCATCCCACAAAACCTTCAGGATGAAGCAATTCCTCGCTAAGAAGATGAAGCAGAACCGGCGATTCCACAGTGGATCCGCATGAAAACCGGCTACAAGATCAGTACAAGTCCAAGAGGAGACACTGGAGAAGGACCAAGCTGGGCCTGTAAAGGGATACACCATCACTGGTACACTACCAGCCACAGCCATCTCTCCCGCTCTCTTGCCCCTGCAGGGAAGAGTAATCTATGGCTGGTAGTGTACCAGTGATGGTGTATCCCTTTACAGGCCCAGCTTGGTTGTTCTCCAGTGTCTCCTCTTGGACTTGTACTGATCTTGTAGCCGGTTTTCATGCGGATCCTCTGTGGAATCGGCCGGTTCTGCTTCATCTTCTTAGTGAGGAATCGCTTCATCCTGAAGGTTTTGTGGGATGGCATGGCCGCACGTCCACTCCGGGAGGAGGGATCGGCCGCACACTGGCAGCGGACCACCCCCTGACCAGAGGATGATCTGGGTCTGGCCCCCCTCCTCCTCCCACACCCCCCCCCCCCCCCACCAGAGGATGACCGTCAGAGAGCCGCTCTCTCCGCTTTCTGCTTTTTTTTCTTTCACGCCCGGGCGGGCTCTGTCAGATTTTTTTCGAACTGCGCATGCGCAGTTCAGAGCCCCGATCGGTCTGCCAGCGCTAAGCCCCGCCCACAGGGCGAATCGGACTGGAGCCGGCAAAACGCGTATGGGCGCGCTGGAAAGAGGATTCCAGGCGCGGATCTATTTGACGCCCAGATTCGGCACTTAGACTCAAAATGGTTAAATCAGGCCCTCTGTGTTAGTAGTGCATTTAATAGAGATGGATATATATTTATATAGAAACATATAACTCTTTAAGGAGAATGTTCAAAGATTCAGCTTTATGCTACAGGCAGTTGATATGTCTGGTAAACATTTAGCTCAGATGCTGAGGGAACAGGATAATTAATCATTTTAACCATGTAGTGTTTACTTAGGATAGAGCTAATGGATTTTTGTTTATTGAAGATTTCCTCTGGGGTTTTTGAGTAGGTTGATTGACAGGGTCATGTGATGATGTGGTTAATGGGAGAAACTAAGTATGTAGCAGTGAAACAGCTTTTCAGTTCTGGCTGGGGTTGTTTGAAGCAGAGTTCTACAGGCTGCTCTGAAGCTCATCCTCTCACTCTGAAAGCTTCAAGACTGCCTATCTGCTTATAGCAAGTATATTTATGTATGTTAACTATATTTGAAGTGGTATTGTCCAAAGATGTGCGGGTTAGGTTGATTGGCCATGCTAAAATTGCCCCTTAGTGTCCTGGGATGCGTAGATTAGAGGGATTAGCGAGTTAAATATGTAGGGATATGGGGATAGGGCCTGGGTGGGATTGTTGTCGGTGCAGACTCGATGGGCCGAATGGCCTCTTTCTGTACTGTAGGGGTTTCTATGATTTCTATGATTTCTATTGTAAGTCTGTAAGTGGAATGTTGCTTATTTGGAACTGAAACTGTAGTTAAAAATTCAAGTTATCTCCTTTCATTTTTAAATATCGTTCAATGAATAATAGTTAAACGGCTTCATTTGTTAGAGCTATCGTTAAAC
This sequence comes from Mustelus asterias, assembly GCF_964213995.1. Lineage (NCBI taxonomy): Eukaryota > Metazoa > Chordata > Chondrichthyes > Carcharhiniformes > Triakidae > Mustelus > Mustelus asterias. The sequence continues at coordinate 61,584,649 of NC_135812.1, read as the reverse complement.
TGTGTTATTAAATAAAGTTTGTTTTACTATAAAAGACTCTGAATTTATGCCAAAATAGAAAAATTGTTGGGGTCTAGTCTGGCTGCACTGAAGATTCACCAGGATGTTGCCTGGGTTGGAGCGTTTCAACTATGAAGGGAGGTTGGTTAGGCTGGGATTATTTTCCTCAGAGCAGAGAAGGCTGAGGGGGGAACCTGATTGATGTGTACAGAATTATGAGTGACATAGGAAGGAACCTTTCCCCTTAGTCGAGAAGTCAATAACCAAGGGGCATAGATTCAACATTAGGGGAAAGAGATTTAGAGGGGATTTGAGGAAAAGCTTTTTCACCCAGAGGGTAGTGGGCACCTGGAACTCACTGCTTGAAGGACTGGTAGAGGCAGGAACCCTCACAACATTTAAGCAGCAGTTAGATGAACACCTGAACAACCATAGTTCAGTACGAGGCTAGTTATCATCAAGTCAAGCATGATTGACACTCCCTTACACCACTTTCAACATTCACCCCCTCCACCACTGATGCACAGCAGCAACTGTGTACAGCACCCACAAGATGCACTGCAGCAAATCACCATGCCTCCTTCAACAGAGGAAGAAAGTTTCAGAGACCCACGACCAACAACAACAAAGAACAACAAAGAACAATACAGCACAGGAACAGGCCCTTCGGCCCTCCAAGCCCGCGCCGCTCCCCGGTCCAGGATTGAATCCTGAATCCAGGATCCCCACCCAATTTTCCAGCCTATCTACATACCAATATCCTATCCACCGAGCTGTCCCTCACAGCTACGATGCTTTGTTCATTACAACCTATTAACTTACCCCCACCCCCCCATTCCAGACCATGTGATCTCCAGGGAGAGGCGAAAACCCAGAGTGAAAAACCCCAGGGCCAATATGGGGAAAAAAAAATCTGGGAAATTCCTCTCCGACCCCCTGAGGCGATCGAAACGAGTCCAGGAGATCACAATGGCCCCGATCGGAAAATGCTTCCCAACCCTAGTCATTTCCACTTCCACGAACACCATATGAATCCCCTGCCCCCGAGACAGGTTCCCAACTATCCGCAGTCTCACTCTGTACTGGCACCAGCAAGATGATCGTAGAATGAAGCCTTGAAACGAGAAACCAGGAACAATTAGCCCGCGCCGCTCCCTGGTCCAAACTAGATCACTCTTTTGTATCCCTCCATTCCCACTCCGTTCATATAGCTGTCTAGATAAGTCTTAAACGTTCCCAGTGTGTCCGCCTCCACCACCTTGCCCGGCAACACATTCCAGGCCCCCACGACCCTCTGTGTGAAATATATCCTTCTGATATCTGTGTTAAACCTCCCCCCCTTCACCTTGAACCTATGACCCCTCGTGAACGTCACCACCGACCCGGGGAAAAGCTTCCCACCGTTCACCCTATCTATGCCTTTCATAATTTTATACACCTCTATTAAGTCTCCCCTCATCCTCCGTCTTTCCAAGGAGAACAACCCCAGTTTCCCCAATCTCTCCTCATAACCAAGCCCCTCCATACCAGGCAACATCCTGGTAAACCTCCTCTGTACTCTCTCCAAAGCCTCCACGTCCTTCTGGTAGTGTGGCGACCAGAACTGGACGCAGTATTCCAAATGCGGCTGAACCAACGTTCTATACATCTGCAACATCAGACCCCAACTTTTATACTCTATGCCCCGTCCTATAAAGGCAAGCATGCCATATGCCTTCTTCACCACCTTCTCCACCTGTGACGTCACCTTCAAAGATCTGTGGACTTGCACACCCAGGTCCCTCTGCGTCTCTACACCCTTTATGGTTCTTCCATTTATCGTGTAGCTCCTCCCTACATTATTCCCATCAAAATGCATCACTTCGCATTTATCAGGATTGAACTCCATCTGCCATTTCCTTGCCCAAATTTCCAGCCTATCTATATCCTTCTGTAGCCTCTGACAATGTTCCTCACTATCTGCAAGTCCTGCCAGTTTTGTGTCGTCCGCAAACTTACTGATCACCCCAGTTACTCCTTCTTCCAGATCATTTATATAAATCACAAACAGCAGAGGTCCCAATACAGAGCCCTGCGGTACACCACTAGTCACAGGCCTCCAGCCGGAAAAAGACCCTTCCACTACCACCCTCTGTCTTCTATGACCAAGCCAGTTCTCCACCCATCTAGCCACCTCCCCCTTTATCCCATGGGATCCAACCTTTTTCACTAGCCTACCATGAGGGACTTTGTCAAACGCTTTACTAAAGTCCATATAGACAACATCCACGGCCCTTCCTTCGTCAACCATTTTGGTCACTTCTTCAAAAAACACCACCAGGTTCGTGAGGCATGACCTCCCTCTCACAAAACCATGTTGACTATCGTTAATGAGTTTATTCCTTTCTAAATGCGCATACATCCTATCTTTAAGAATCTTCTCCAACAACTTCCCCACCACGGACGTCAAGCTCACCGGCCTATAATTACCCGGGTTATCCTTCCTACCCTTCTTAAATAACGGGACCACATTGGCTATCCTCCAATCCTCTGGGACCTCACCTGTGTCCAGTGACGAGACAAAGATTTGCGTCAGAGGCCCAACTATTTCACCTCTCGTCTCCCTGAGCAGCCTTGGATAGATTCCATCAGGCCCTGGGGATTTGTCAGTCTTTATATTCTCTAACAAACCTAACACTTCCTCCTTTGTAATGGAGATTTTCTCCAACGGTTCAACACTCCCCTCCGAGACACTCCCAGTCAACACATCCCTCTCCTTAGTGAATACCGACGCAAAGTATTCATTTAGGATCTCCCCTACCTCTTTGGGCTCCAAGCATAAGTCCCCACTTTTGTCCCTGAGAGGTCCGATTTTTTCCCTTACAACCCTTTTGTTCCTAACGTATGAATAAAATGCCTTGGGATTCTCCTTAATCCTGTCTGCCAAGAACATTTCGTGACCCCTTTTTGCTCTTCTAATTCCCCGTTTGAGTATTTTCCTACTTTCATTATACTCTTCCAGAGCTCCCTCCGTTTTTAGCTGAGAGAAAATCATTTTCCTCATTTAAGAATGACCTCTTATTTTTAAATAGTGACTCCTAATTCTAGATTCCCTGACAATTATTTTTGCCCAGCAGAGTCACTGCAAAGTGAGAACAATGTGATGAATTTCCACGGTTTAGATCTTTAGCGGTGAACTAAACATTTCGTTTCAATTGTTGAAAGTTTAATTTTAATTGAATCAACTCTAACCAGATCAGTTGGATTGAAACTCTGATCTGCTCTGTTTCATTGGTCATCTTTCAGGAAACTGACTGACAAATGGAAGCACAGCCAAACAATATCATGGAAAAAGTACATATATTTCTTCTGTGATTACATTAGTTGTACAATCTCCCCTCTGAATTTGCAATTTGTAAAGATGTTTAATTTCTGTTTAAAAGTTAAAACACAGATCACTTTCTCATTCGTTAAAGGCCAATTCACTTGTGGTGCTGGCTTATTCACTGTACTTGATTCAAAGTTGGCAGCGATTTCAAGCCTCCCTTATAAGGACAAACAACTGCCAAAATAGGCATCAAACTAAAGGGGTGTCTAACTAGCATTGGCTATTTTTCCAACTTGCAATGAATGGTTGTGTCAATTTCTCACCAGTTCACCTTACCGGACTGTACTGGCTAACTTCCACCTCTGGAACTCATAGGGAAAGGGTCATTGTAATGTCCAAACTATGTTAGAAGTTGTGGGTTTTAACAAAAAGAAAAGAACATGGTTTGCACACATTGATTCAAAGCAACAACAGCAGGTTTATTGTAGGAGATGGTCTCTGCACAGAGTACAAACTGAAAGTCAAACAACAGCCTGCAGCACCCTAATGACATCACTGACAAATCAAGTGATCAGCTCTTAAAGCAACCTGCAACCCCTTTAAATATATAACAGCATCATTATGCAGATGCCATTTCAGTTTGTGAGGCCAGGAGAGCAATTTTAGTCATTGTTATGCACTAAGTTGTAGCTTATTTCTAATTCTATTACAGATATCTGGGTGATCCGCATCTCTTCATCATCAATGGTCATGCACTCACCACCCTGCTGATATCTTCAGACTCCTCCTGTGTAGTGGTCAGGGTGGAGGGACATTCCCGGTTCTCTATCTCTTTCTGCAAGGAGAGAAAGCAAAGAGTTATAGCTGTGAGAAATCGATTGTGTGGAGATAATGACAAAATTGTGGAGGCTGACTGAGGCACAGGGGCAAGGTGGCACAGGAATAAAGGTGAGTGTGGGGCTTTAATTTACTTATTCATTCATGGGATGTGGGCATCACTGGCTAGACCAGCATTTATTGTCCATCCCTAATTGCCCTTGAGAAGGTGGTGGTCAGCTGCCTTCTTCAACCGCTGCAGTCCTTGTGTTGTCGGTACTCCTACAGTGCTGTTAGGGAGGGAGTTCCAGGATTTTGACCCGGTGACAGTGAAGGAATGGCCAATATATTTCTAAGTCAGGATGGTGAGTGACTTGGAGTGGAATTTCCAAGTGGTGGGTGTGTTTCCATGGCTGCGCTTGTCTGTCTAGGTGGTAGAGATTGTGGGTTTGCAATGTTGCTGTCAGGAGCCTTGGTGTGTTGCTGCAGTGCATCTTATAAACGGTACACACTGCTGCCACTGTGTGTCAGTGATAGAGGGAGTGAATCTTGAAGAAGGACTGAATCTTGGAAATGGTGGATGGGGTGCCAATCAAACAGGCTGCTTTGCCCTGGATGGTGTCGAGCTTCTTGAGTGTTGTTGGAGCTGCACTCATCCAGGCAAGTGGAGAGCATTCCATCACAGTCCTGACTTGTGCCTTGTAGATGGTGGATTAGCTTTGGGGAGTCAGGAGGTGAGTTACTCACCACAGAAGTCGCAGTCTCTGAACTGTTCTTGTAGTCACAGTACTTAAGTGGCTGGCCATGTTCTGGTTCTGGTCAATGGTAACCCCCAGGATGTTGATAGAACCTAGAGAGAGAGGGATGAGTAGAGCTGCAATTTGTGTTGATCTATGGGATTAGCACCTGAAAGAGTTATGCCAATCACATGAGATACTGACCTGGTAATGCTACAACACAGGATTACGTGTATGTTAAACAGTGGAAGAAAAATACTATAGATAGAACTAAGTGATCACACAGCCAATGGCTCAGATCAAAGTTCTGCAGTCCTGCCACATCCCACTGTGAATGGTGGTGGACAATTAAACAACTCACTGGAGGAGGAGGCTCCAGAAACATCTGCATCTTCAGTGATGGAGGTGCCCAGCATATCAGTGCAAAAGATAAGGCGGAAACATTTGCTACAATCTTCGACCAGAAGTGCCGAGTGGATGATCCATCTTGGCCTCTTCCTGAGGTCCTCAGCATTACATATGCCAGTCAGTCTTCAGCCGATTCAATTCACTCTACATGATACCAAGAAACAGCTGATTGCATTATATACAGCCATTTCTTCTGATAATGTGGTGGTACTGTAGACCTGTGATGTAGAAGTAAGTCTGCCCCCAGCCAACCTGTTCCAGTAAAGCTACAACACTGGCATGTACCCAACAATGTGGGAAATTAACCAGATACATCCTGTCCAAAAAAAGGACAAATCCCATCCAGCCGATTACTGCACCATTAGCCTGTTCTTGATCATCAGAAAAGTGGTGGAAGGTGCCATCGATAGTGCTGTCAAACATCACTCACACAGCAGTGACCTATCACTGGTGCACAGTTAACGTTCTGCCCAGGACACTTGGCTTCAGACCTCATTACAACCTTGGTTAAAGCATGGATGAAAGAGTAGAATTCAAGTGGTGAGGTGAGAGTGACTGCCACAATATCAAGGCAGCATTTGACTGGCCGGGTTTGGCATCAAGGAGCCCTAGCAAAATTGAAGACAATGAGATTCAGGGGGAAAGCTCTCCATTGTCAGAAATAGCACAGAGGAAGATGCTATGGTAGGAGGAGTTCAATTAGCCCAGTCCCAGGACAGCCAAGCAGTGACTGTCCCCAACAATGGAGAGTCGAAGCATCAGCCTGTGACATTGAATGACATTACCATTGCTAACTCCCACCATCAACATCCTGGAGCCTTATCATTGAGCAAAACCTTTATTGGACCACGACAATACTGTGGCTACAAGAGCAGGTCAGTAGACGGGAATTCTGTAGTGACTCACCTCCTGACTACCTCAAAGTCTGTCTCCAATCACCAATGTACAAGTCAGGAGTGTGGTGGAGTGTGATGGAACGCTGTCCACTTGCTTGGATAAGGGCACCTCCAAGAACACTCGTGAAACTAGTTATCATCACTGACAAAGCATGATTGACAACCTCTTACACCACTTTCAACATTCACCCCCTCCACCACTGATGCACAGCGACAACTGTGTACAGCACCCACAAGATGCACTGCAGCAAATCACCATGCCTCCTTCAACAGAACCTTCCAAACCCTCTACCCTCCAGTAGGACAAGGGCAGCAGGCACATGGGAATGCCACCACCTGTAAGTGTCCCGCCTAACCACATGCCATCTTGACTTGGAAATATATCGCCGTTCCTTCACTGTTACTGGGTCAAAATCCCAGAAGTCCCACCTACACTACAAGAGCTGCAGCGCTTCGAGGAGGCAGCTCACCAGCACCTTCTCAAGGGGGATTTGGAAGGGCAATAAATTCTGGCCGTGTCAACAATGATCACATCCTGAGCACAACAAGCTGAGCTTTCTTGCCCCTGTGGTCACTGAGCCTCTTGAGGCAGTGTGCCAGATTCGAGGGACAACACTCCTGCTGCTGACCTCCTCATGCCATTCCCACCCACTTCTGCTTGGTTCGCGAGACTGGCCTCTCCCTGCCCTGTGTGGGAGGTGGAGGGTGAGTAAAGCACTTCACTGCAATTCCTCCCAGCAAGGCCTCAAGAGAAGAGTAAGGGACCCTGGATGGGTGGGGTGGGGGAGGGGATGGAGGCATACATGGCACGGGAGAGACTGGGTAGCTTCCCTACATCTTGCTTCCATTCCTGTGCTCAGTGAAACCTCAGGAAGCAAACTCGAATCTATCTATTCTGAGCTCTGCTGAGGTCCTTTTACCTCCAAATATTTCCTCAGACTAAGTGCAGGTCATCATCACATTAAAATGGTATTACGGCTAGACTATTAATCCAAAAATTTAGCTAATGTTGTGGAGACTCAGGTTCGAATCCCACCACGACAGACGGTGAAATTTGAATTCAATACAAATAAATATCTGGAATTAAGATTCTACTGATGACCATGAAACCATTGTTGATTGTTGGAAAATCCCATCTGGTTCACTAATGTCCTTTAGGGAAGGAAATCTGCCGTCCTTACCTGGTCTGGCCTACATGTGACTCCAGAGCCACAGCAATGAGGTTGACTCTCAATTGCCCTCAGGCAACGAGGGATGGGCAATAAATGCTGGGCAGCCAGAGATTGGCTCGAAACCAGGAAACAGGATGATAGCATTGTGGTTGAGTTGAAGAGCCAGGGTAAAGCTCACTGTCCCAACGCACCACAGGCCAACAACTGCAATAGCATCCAGTCCATTAACAAGTAGCCCAGTGAACGTGTCACTATGATTCAATGTATGTGTCATGGTGAATCAATAGATATGAGTCTATGATTACATGAGCATGTCTTTACGATTCAATAAATATTTCAACATTTTTCTGTAAATGTCTTGCAGTGATTCTAAACATTTATTACCATCTCCTGAAGATTGACTGTGCTTTCGCCAAAAGGGAGAAAGGACGAAATATTATTTTTAGACAGAAAAATATTGCTGACTTCTGCCGGTGCGGCTTTTGGCAAAATATCATTGTAATCACCCCTCCTTTGATTAGTGAGGGGCAAATATAGCATGGATCCCACTGGGTGATGATAGGAAAAGACTCTATCTGATGGTCAATTAGGCTCACAAGTGAAGATTCATTGGCACCTTCACACTCTTTTCTTCCTTGGTGGATGGTGTGGAGCATTGGAAAGATTTTATAGGTTGATTACCAGCCTGCATTGAACCACATGCACACTCCTCCCATGGCCAGCAAGTTCTGAAGTGGACCTTGAACTCAGGGCCTTCCAGCTCAGAATTGCCTCTGAGCTACACAGACTCACTCACCAATGGAGAGCTATTGAGCTATCCAGAAGCCAATGTTTCTTTTAAGCTGTGTGGCTATGTAGCAACCCAAAACTTTCTGCCCTCACTGAATAATAGATGGCCCTTTTAAACTACTGTGCACATGGCTATGCAAAAATAAATCATTTGCAAGCTGCATGGAACCCCATCTAGATCACAATCACACAATGTAACATGGTGGCAGTAGTCAACACTCAGTACCAGACCAAGCTCAAGTCCCAAGCCAGCCGCACGCACTTCCACCGACTATGGCAAGATCTGCAAAACATAACAGGCTACAAGATGAAGGCATGTAGCATCACCAGCACCAGTGCACCCCTCCCCGATGAGCTCAACGCATTCTGTGCCCGTTTTGAGCAAGGGGATGGCGAGAGCATGCCCTCCTCCCCAGGAGCCTTGGCCCAACCGATATGTGAGGTCACCAGCGCAGACGTCAGATCAGCCTTCTTGAAAGTCAACCCATGGAAAGCGACTGGCCCGGATGGGGTACCAGGATTAGCACTCAGATCCTGCATGGATCAGCTGGCACGGGTATTTGCAGACATCTTTAACCTCTCCTTACTCCAATCTGAGGTCCCAATCTGCTTCAAAAAGACGACCATCATCCCTGCACCAAAGAAAAGCCAGGCAGCGCGTCTTACTGACTGTCGTCCAATGGCTCTGACATCCATCATTATGAAGTGCTTCGAAAGGCCAGTCATGGCACGAATCAATTCCAACCTCCTGGATTGCCTGGATCCATTACAGTTTGCCGATCCCTGCAATAGGTCCACAGCAGACCCATCTCCCTGGCCCTGCACTCCATCCTGGAACATCTGGATAACAAAGACACCTATGTCAGACTCCTATTTATTGACTACAGCTCAGCCTTCAACACTATTATTCCTACAAAACCCATCCTCAAACTCCGTGGCCTGGGGCTCGGCTCCTCCCACTGTGACTAGATCCTGAACTTCCTAACTCACAGACCACAATCAGTAAGGATAGGCAACAACACCTCCTCCACAATCATCCTCAACACCGGTGCCCCACAAGGCCGTGTCCTCTCCTTAGTATACTCCTTATACACCCATGACTGTGTGGCCAAATTCCCCTCCAGCTCGATGTTCAAGTTTGCTGATGACACCACTGCATTGAGTTGGATCTCAAACAATGAAGAGACAGAGTAAAGGAAAGAGATAGAGAATCTGGTGAACTGGCGCGATGACAATAATCTCTCTCTCAATGTCAGTAAAATGAAGAAGATAGTCATCGACATTCAGGAAGCGTAGTGGAGGACATGCCCCTGTCTACATCAATAGGAATCATAGAATCATAGAATCTGACAGTGCAAATGAGGCCATTCGGCCCATTGAGTCTGCACCAACCACAATCCCACTCAGGTCTTATCCCCATAATCCCATCCATTTACCCTAGCTAGTCCCCCTGACACTAAGGGGCAATTTAGCATGGCCAATCCACCTCACCAGCACATCTTTGGACTGTGGAAACCGGAGCACCCGGAGGAAACCCATGCAGACACAGGGAGAACATGCAAACTCCACACAGAAAGTGACCTGAACCAGGAATCGAACCCAGGTCCCTGGTGCTGTGAGGCAGCAATGCTAACCCAGTGAAGTGAAAATGGTGAGAGCTTCAAGTTTTTAGGTGTTCAGATCATCAACAACTGTCCTGGTCCCTCCACGCTGATGCTGTAATTAAGAAAGCCCATCAATGTCTCTACATTCTCAGGAGGCTAAGGAAATTCAGCATGCCCACTACGAGTCTCATCAATTTTTACAGATGCACCTTAGAAAGCATCCTCTCTGGATGTATCACAGCATGGTACGGCTCCTGCTCTGACCGAGACCGCAAGAAACTACAAAGAGTTGTGAACATAGCCCAGACCATCACGCAAACCAGCTTCCCATCCATTGACTCTGTCTACACTTCCTGCTGCCTCAGAAAAGCAGCCAGCATAATCAAGAACCCCACGCATCCTGGACATACTCTCTCTTCCACATTCTTCCGTCTGAGAACACGTACCAATTGACGCAAGAACAGATTCTTCCCTGCTGCCATCAGTCTTTTGAATGGACTTATCTTATATTAAGTTGATCTTTCTCTACATCCTAGCTATGACTGTAACCCTACATTCTGCACTCTCTCCTTTCCTTCTCTATGAATGGTATGCTTTGTCTGTATAGCGCACAAGAAACAATATTTTTCACTGTATACTAATACATGTGACAATAATAAATCAAATCAAATCAAATCAGTGAGTAAAAGACTGAGTGAATCTTAAGAAGGAACTATGAGGTGAGATAGGAAGAGAAAAAAGAACAAGTATTAAGAGGATTTATGCATTGTTGAGAAATCTAGTTAAAGGGCCAAAGTTAAAATGAACAGAAGACAGTGACCCAGATCAACACAAGGGTTCTGCGGGAATTGCCTGGGGAGTTTCAATATCCAGAAGGCATTCCACTGCTTCTGGAACCTTCCAAAACTCTGAGTTAATATTCGAAACCTCAAATGGTTCTGAGTCACTTACAGGACAGTTACCCTGGAAGATTTAGAAGGAGTAAAACCAGTTCTAATTCCTGGGTAACTATATTAAAATCCCCAAATCCTCACTGTTCCCCTGACTATCCTCATAAACTGCCTACCTCGCATCCCCTGACTGCACCCCGGCTATTCCCTGACCACCCAGGTTTCCATGCCCGTGACCACTCAACCACTCCCCAACCAACTGAACCCCCCTTCACCCTACCCCTCACCAACTTACCTGTCTATCCACTCCTTCACCCACTTTCTTGCCATCTTTCCCCATCACCTATCCACCTGCCAACCTACCACTTCAACCACGTACCTGCCAACCCACCCCTTCACGCACTTTCCTGCCATCTTTTCTCCCCACCTACATACCTGCCACTCCACTCCTCACTCACTTACCTTACACACTCATCTTCTCTCCGTAACTTTTCAAAGTAGCTTTGGAACGTTTAAACGTATTCATTTCTGGGAGCTAACTCCGTGAAAAGGGCGGCCTGACTTGATTTCCCCTAACAATCCTGACCTTCGATGGTGGAGCCTATACTCCAAATTTCCCAGCAGGCCAAGTTCAGAAGTCCAGCTGGGAAATGTGGAGCTCTGGGAGAAGGTAAGTAAATCAGAACAGAGTGACAATCTGACAATGACTGCCACTCCTCAGAAGAGATCAGTCCAGTGAGGCGAGTGAAGTTGTACTGGTGGCAATCTGACTCGAGGTTACACTCACATCTCGAGTCAGCTGCCTGTAGATGCAAGCCCCAGTTCAGAACTTGAATACAGGTTTAGAACACAGAAGTACAGAAGCTTTGGGGCAGCACGGTGGCACAGTGGTTAGCACTGCTACCTCAGTGCACCAGGGACCCAGGTTCAATTCCGACTTTGGGTGGCTGTCTGTGTGAAGTTTGCACATTCTCCCCATGTCTGCGTGAATTTCCTCTGGGTGCTCCGGTTTCCTCCCACAGTCCAAAGATATGCAGGTTACGGGAATTAGCAGGGTAAATGCACAGGGTTATGGGGATAGGGCAGTGGGCCTGGGTAAGATGCTCAGTGGAGGAGAGTCAATGCAGACCAGATGGGCTGAATGGCCTCGTTTTGCACTGTAGGGATTCTATGATTCTTTACACACAGAGCTGCAAGGTCATGGAACTCATTTCAAAAGTTAAAGCTGAAACTATGCTGGCATTCAAGATGATATTGGATATGCAGAGGAAGGAAAAGTGAACCAAATGCGTAAATGTAATGAGAATGATTTGCTCGTGTGGAGTGTCAAAGCCGACATGGAGTTGGTTGAACCAAGTGGCCGGTTACTGAGTCCCTTTCTGTGTATTTCCATGTTGCTGAGTAAAACAGTGCATTATCGGGAAGGTGGGCCTTCAGAAGAACTAGAAGGTCTGCCCGTTCCACTGGGTGTCAACCAAGCTAAGGCACCAATCAAATCAGATATGGAGCTTTCCTGATTTCCTGCCCAACATTCTTCTCTCTCTCACCAGCACAAATTGATTAATCAGCCTTTCATTCCACTGCTATTTGGACGGCAGCGTGTTGTGTAAAAATGGCTGCCATACAGAGCAAGCATCAATCCACATCAAAATGATTCGTTGCCATTGAATTGCAATGGTCTGTTTCTGAAAGTTGCTCCTTTGTCACAGTTTTTCTCCTTCGCTTTGTTAATTAGACGGCACCTTTAAAACCTCTGGGGAAGGGGAGAGTGTTGTTTTTCAAGAGAATGCGTAGTGGACCTCTTTTCCTGGCACTTGGAGGGATCACAGATGCACTCCAATTCATGAATAAAACAGCGATTAATAATGAAATGGTCATTAATTAAACAGCGGTATTTGAATATTCATCAGGCAACAGGAGCATATAGAATAAATCAAGGATACTTTGAAAAATGAGAGTTAGAAATAAGGGGGCAGAGGTTAAAGCTTGCTACTCATTGAATACTTGGGGACGACATGAGCTTGGAAAATGGTCCCATTTATAAATTAAAGGTAATTTGGAGAATCTTAGGGATTGGGTTTTTACACAAGGAAAGGCAGAATAAGTCTCATAAGCACAAAACAACTTAAGAATATTGAATGAAAGCAAAGACAAGTGTGTTAACTAACAAGATTACTGGAATTCTTTCAGAGAGCTAACAGAATGTCTGGATGACATAAGGCCTTTGATAAGGTGCCTCACAAAGACTTCAACCAAAATGAAACCTTTCAGAATTAGGGCAAAGAATAACGAACTGAGGAAATAATAAGCGAGGAAGGAATTCAAGGCTGCAGTGTCAGAAGCACGGAACTCCAGGTGAAGCATTAAACTGAGGCCCTGTCTGCTCTCTTGGGTGGATTTAGACACCTAATCACCTTACACTATCCAAAGAAGAGCTGGGGAGTTATCCTGAAAACTTGGCCAACATTCAGCCCCGAGGTAAAGATAGGTGATCCCCATCCTCACAGATTCAAGTATGCGAACTTCAATAGAAATTATACACAACCCACAGTCATTTCACTCAAATTGGAAAGGAATCCAAGCAGCTACTCGTTGATAATCACCTCATCAATAATCTTCACGTTTACAAATGAATTGGATTATATCCAGAATTGTCAAACCACATTGTTTACACAGTCTGGCCAACTCCAATGATTCCTTAGTGTATCCTCATAAATCTAACTGATAGAACCTAAAACTAATACAGCAACAATTTGCATTTAAATAGCACCTTTCATGTAATAAAACAGCCCAGAGTGATTCACTGGTGTATTATAAAGTAAAATTTAGATGCCGAGCCCTAGATAAGACAATATTAGGACAGATGGCCAAAAGCTTGGCCAAAGAGGTAGGCTCTCTGTATTTTAATCCTTGGCAGGAGCAATACAGAAAATGGACTGAAAGTTGGCTCATATAGCTGAATCTCGAGCTTTATAAAGATGGGGATACAACAATCCCTCAATCAATTCTTTGTGTAACTCTTCATCAGTGCAGTGACTATAACTGAACATAATACATCATCGCATTACATAGATCGAACAGCACAGAAACAGGCCATCAGCCCAACTAGATTATCCTCCCCTGCAAACCTCCACCCAACATCTTTATCCAATTCATAATCATCTATTTCTTTCTACCTCATTTTGTTTAACTGGCTTTTCCTTCAAAGCCTCTGTGATATTTGCCTCAACTGCTGCTTGTGGTAGCCAGTTCCAAAGCTAACCACTCTCTTGATAAAGATGTTTCTCCTGAATTTCCAATTGGATTTAAGTAATAGCCATCTTATATTCATATTTATGCCACTGGTTTTGATCTTATAAGTCAGGTCAGAAACTCCAAAGTGTGTTATGAAGTCCACCTGGATAATAAGTTTTGCAATTTGAATTTGACTAGTGTGAGCATGAGATGTTTCGCTTCGGGTATGATTCAACTCTCCCACTAAAGAGTTTTTATTAAACAAAGTTTATTTAAGAATACAGTTAACACGCATAGAAAGAAAATTAGCAATAACTTTTACCAGTTCTAAACAAGGAAAAAAGCAACCATGATATTGTATAAACCTTAACAGCTAAATACCATTCCAACCAAATAAATCCCATAACCAAAACCCTTGCCACAGATTTAACACAGAAAATACGAATGCTCACGTGATGCTGGAACTTAGAGTTTTGGTTGGATGCTGCAGTTCTCTTGATACACATGTGCACACACACACACACGCTTGAAGTCAGAACTGCTTCTCATAAGCACCAGGGGGAGAGAGAGAGACTCTAGGTACTAGCTAGCAAACCACCAACAGCAGAATTTTCACTCTAGGAAGGCCAGGAGCCTTGCTTCCAGCTAGCCAGCAGAGTTTACAATACCAGGGAGAGAGAAAAACAAAAACACTGCTTTTCAGTCTGATGTCCAAACACCTTCTAAACTAAAACCAAAAGTAAATCCTTGGCTGACTTGGACTGACTTGGACTTGTCGGTCAATCTTCCCACAACACTTCAATAAACAAAACCCCATTTAAACCATTGAAGCAACAATAAAAATACATCTAAGCGGGCTGCTGATGCCACAATGAAACCAAAAGGCCTGCTTACAAACTGTAGAGAACATGATTTAAAATATATATATATTTCTTAAATACACACTAGCATTGCACCCCCTCCCCATCATGGAAACAACTTCTCTGACAATGACACTCAGAATGTAGAAAGTACTTTCACATTTCACCCTATCCCCATAACCTATGGATAATCCACCTAACCTACCCATCTTTGGACACTAAGGGGCAATTTAGCATGGCCAATCCACAGAACCTACACATCTTTGGACTGTTGAAGGAAACCAGAGCACGCAGAAGCTCCCCACAGAGAAAATGTCAAACCGACAGTCACCTGAGGCTGGAATTGAACCCAGGACCCTCGCACTGTGAGGCAGCAGTGCTGACCACTGTGCCACCATGCCACCGTTGGTGTTTTGCAGACAGGAAGAGAAGAAAAAGAAACACAAATGGAATTCTCTTTATTTGCTCGTGGAGTGTGAGCATTGCTGACAAGGCCAGCATTTGTTGCCCCTGACTAATTGCTGTCAAACAGTCGCTGCCAACAGTTTGTCGAAGGCTGAGCTGCCGTGGTTGGAACTCTTTGTCAATGGTGGCCTTTTGAGAGAGGTGTCTGTCAAGTTATGAGAAGTGTTCAACGCATTGCAGAATCTCTCCTTCAACATTTCTGTGAGGTGGAGCATTTGGCTAACCAACTCAGCATTGATACTTAAGTTTCGTCTTGGCAACGTTGAAGGACAACCCAAGTCCCTCGTGTGCAGAATCGAAAAGATCAAGAATGCTTGCCAATCTGCTGCAGTGTGGGCACTGCAGTCAACCTCAAACTGCAGATCATGTATATCTGCGGTGGTCACTTTAGTTTTGGCACAGAGGCAACTGAGTTTTGCATCTAGACAGTATTTAATTCTGACACCAGAGGGGAGATGATTTTTGATGAGGTGAATAGTCACTGTCAGGGAGATTGTTAATAGTATGAAGACTATCACATAGTCTTTTTCAACACCGGTCCAGATTTTAAAGGGAACTGTTCAGATCTCCCACTCAGGACAATTGCTGTCATATCATCATGAAGCAGTTGCAGGATTGTGGTTAAATTTCTTGGACTTTCAAATCTTTGGGGTACAATCCACAGAACTTCACAATTGACTGAGTCAAGTGTTTTGGTCAGGTTGATATTTGCAATGACGAGTTCCGAATGTTGTTCTCAACATTTTTCTTGGATTTCTCTGGCCACAAAGACCATGTCAGACATTCATCTGGAAGCCCCTGAATACACTCTGTGTATCTGGAGGCTTTCTTTAGCCATAGGCAGTGAATGCTTCAGGGGGAATGCATACCAGGCTTTGCCCTGCTATGGGCAAGAGAGAAATAATGAATACTTTACCCAGCACAATAATGCTGTTACAGGCGGAGTTCCAAGTTTACGTCCCAGTGATAGTAAAGCAACTGCAAAGTAATTCCAATAAAATGGTGTGGTGATAATAGGCAGTTGCTATAGATATTTATATGTTAGTTTTTCAACGTTTTGGGAGAATGTTTAAAATTTCAGCTTTATTCTATAAGCAGTTGGTGTGTCTGGCTTAGCTCAAGGTTTGTAATATTACTTATTTTAGTTAGGAATTTGTTACTTTGATAGAGCTGATGAACTTTTGTTTGCACAAAAGATTCCTTGGGAATTTGATTGCAAGGGTCATGTGATAATGTGGTGAATGTGCAGAGCTGAGTCCATAGCAGCGAGAAAGAAGCTTTTGAAGTTTAGTGTTGCAGTTCTAGCCAGGAACTGTTTGAAGCCAGAGACTTCTGCAAACTACCCTGAAACTCATATCTCTCACAGAAAACTTCAAAGCTGTCTAAGTTTATTAGATCAAGTATATTTATGATTGCTAACTATATTTAAAGTGGCCTTTAATTCTGTAAAGTGAATGTTGCTTATCTGGAACTGGAACAGTATAAGTTAGAACTTATAATTTTTATCCTTTATTTTTAAAATATTGTTCAACTGCTAACGGTTAAGCTGTTTCCCCTGTTACAGTTATATTTAAACTGTTAAAGATAAATATTTTTTGAAAAATAAAAATCTCTATTTTGTCAGTGGAATCAATCCTGGAGTGAAGTAACCATTCTCACAGTTATGCCATAAGAGAAACATTGTTAGGGTCTATTCTGGTTTCCTAATACAACTTGGGGTTCTGGTCCAGTACCCTAACAATGATATGTGACTTAGATGGGAACCTGCAGGTGGTGAAGGTGTTTCCATGTTCCTGCTGCCCATGTCCTTCCAATTGATACAGGCAATGGATTTGGAAGGTGCTGTTGAAGGAGGCTTGGTGAGTTGTTGTATATGAGACACACTGCTGTTACTGTCCACTGGTGGTGGAAGGACTGGACGTTTAAGGTGGGGTGCCAATCAATTGGACTGCTTTATCCTGGATGATGTTGAGTATCTTCGAGGGGGATCTGCACACTGAGGTAATATGGACTGAGGTTAGAAATAGGAAAGGAGCGGTCACGTTGTTAGGAGTTTACTATAGGCCCCCAAATAGTAATAGAGATGTGGCGGAAGAAATTGCTAAGCAGATTATGGATATGTGTGGGGGTCGCAGGGTAGTTGTCATGGGGGACTTTAACTTTCCAAATATTGATTGGAACCTTTGTAGGTCAAATAGTTCGGATGGGGCAGTTTTTGTGCAGTGTGTGCAGGAGGGTTTCCTGACACAATATGTGGATAGGCCGACAAGAGGTGAGGCCACATTGGATTTGATACTGGGAAATGAACCATGCCAAGTGTTAGATTTGGTTGTGGGAGAGCACTTTGGAGATAGTGACCACAATTCGGTGTCTTTTGTTATTGCAATGGAGAGGGATAGGGCCGGACGGCAGGGGAAGGTTTACAATTGGGGGAGAGGTAATTATGATGCGATTAGGCAAGAATTAGGGGGCATAAGATGGGAACAGAAACTGTCAGGGAAAGGCACTAATGAAAAGTGGAACTTTTTCAAGGAACAAATACTGGATGTCCTTGATAGGTATGTCCCTGTCAGGCAGGGAGGAAATGGTCGAGTGAGGGAACCATAGTTCACGAAAGAGGTGGAATGTCTTGTGAAAAGGAAGAGGGAAGCTTATGTAGGGATGAGGAAACAAGGTTCAGATGGCTCGATTGAGGGTTACAAGTTAGCAAGGAATGAGCTGAAAAAGGGGCTTAGGAGAGCTAGGAGGGGACATGAGAAGTCCTTGGCGGGCCGGATCAAGGAAAACCTCAAGGCTTTTTACTCTTATGTGAGGAATAAAAGAATGACCAGGGTGAGGTTAGGGCCGGTCAAGGACAGTAGTGGGAACTTGTGTATGGGGTCAGTAGAGATAGGCGAGGTGATGAATGAATACTTTTCTTCAGTGTTCACCAAGGAGAGGGGCCATGTTTTTGAGGAAGAGAAGGTGTTACAGGCTAATAAGCTGGAGGAAATAGATGTTCGGAGGGAGGATGTCCTGGTAGTTTTGAATAAACTGAAGGTCGATAAGTCCCCTGGGCCTGATGAAATATATCTTAGGATTCTTTGGGAGGCAAGAGATGAGATTGCAGAGCCTTTGGCTTTGATCTTTGGGTCCTCACTGTCCACGGGGATGGTGCCAGAGGACTGGAGAGTGGTGAATGTTGTTCCTCTGTTTAAGAAAGGGAATAGAAATGACCGTGGTAATAATAGACCGGTTAGTCTGACTTCGGTGGTTGGTAAATTGATGGAAAAGGTCCTTAGGGATGGGATTTACGACCATTTAGAAAGATGCGGATTAATCCGGGATAGTCAGCACGGATTCGTGAAGGGCAAGTCGTGCCTCACAAATTTGATAGAATTTTTTGAGGAGGTAACTGAGTGTGTTGATGAAGGTAGGGCAGTTGATGTCATATGCATGGATTTTAGTAAGGCGTTTGATAAGGTCCCCCATGGTCGGCTTATGATGAAAGTAAGGAGGTGTGGGATAAAGGGAAAGTTGGCCGATTGGATAGGTAACTGGCTATCTGATCGAAGACAGAGGGTGGTGGTGGATGGTTGAGGTTGCTAGCGGAGTGCCACAGGGATCAGTGCTTGGTCCTCTGCTCTTTGTGATTTTTATTAATGACTTAGAGGAGGGGGCTGAAGGGTGGATCAGTAGATTTGCTGACGACACCAAGATTGGTGGAGTAGTGGATGAGGTGGAGGGCTGTCGTAGGCTGCAAAGAGACATAGATAGGATGCAAAGCTGGGCTGAAAAATGGCAAATGGAGTTTAACCCTGATAAATGTGAGGTGATTCATTTTGGTAGGACAAATTTAAATGTGGATTACAGGGTCAAAGGTAGGGTTCTGAAGACTGTGGAGGAACAGAGAGATCTTGGGGTCCATAACCCACAGATCTCTAAAGGTTGCCACTCAAGTGGATAGAGCTGTGAAGAAGGCCTATATGTGTTAGCTTTTATTAACAGGGGGTTGGAGTTTAAGAGCCGTGGGGTTATGCTGCAACTGTACAGGACCTTGGTGAGACCACATTTGGAATATTGTGTGCAGTTCTGGTCACCTCACTATAAGAAGGATGTGGAAGCGCTGGAAAGAGTGCAGAGGAGATTTACCAGGATGCTGCCTGGTTTGGAGGGTAGGTCTTATGAGGAAAGGGCTGTTCTCTCTGGAGCGGAGGAGGCTGAGGGGAGACTTAATAGAGATTTATAAAATGATGAAGGGGATAGATAGAGTGAACGTTGAAAGACTATTTCCTCGGGTGGATGGAGCTATTACAAGGGGGCATAACTATAGGGTTCATGGTGGAAGATATAGGAAGGATATCAGAGATAGGTTCTTTATGCAGAGCGTGGTTGGGGTGTGGAATGGACTGCCTGCAGTGATAGTGGAGTCAGACACTTTAGGAACATTTAAGCGGTTATTGGATAGGCACATGGAGCACACCAGGATGATAGGGAGTGGGATAGCTTGATCTTGGTTTCAGATAAAGCTCGGCACAACATCGTGAGCCGAAGGGCCTGTTCTGTGCTGTACTGTTCTATGTTCCATGTTCTATCTTGAGTATTGTTGGAGCTGCAATCATCTAGGTAAGTGGAGAGTATTTCATCACACTCCTGTCTTGTGCCTTCTAGATGGTGGACAGACATTGTGCAGTCACTGCAGATTTCCAAGGTCTGACCTGCCCTTGTAACCACAGTAGTTATAGAGCTGGTCCAGTTCAGATTCTGGTCAATGGTAACCCTCAGGATGTTGATGCTGAGGGAGTCAGTGATGGGAATGCTAAGGGGAGATGGTAGATCCTCTCTCGTAGAAGGTGGCTTTTGCCTGGTACTTGTGTGGTGTAAATGCTACTTGGCACTTACCAGCCCAATACTGAATTTTGTCCAGGTCTTGTTGCATGTAGGCAAAGAGCACTTCAATATCTGAGGAGTTACGAATGGTTTTGAACACTCCGGAACCATCAACAATCATCCCTACATCTGACCTTTAATTGGCGGGAAGGTCATTGATAGGTAAGCAGGATTCAGTGTTGAAATTAACTCCAATACAATGGGCCTTTGTCATTACCTGGGTGACAATCTAATGGAATGGACAGCTCGTCTATTGTAGAACTTCCTGATTTTCAGTGATTGGTTTTTATTGATTGACAATGCTGGATCATCGCTGAGACACCAAAGTCAGATCCTGAACCCCATTGAGAGCTGTAGCTATGGCACTCTTGCCTCTGAGGCAGAAGGTTGTGGATCCGACGATCTCAGCATATTATATGGGCTGATGCTCCCAGTGCTGCATTGTCAGAGGTGCCATCTTTCAGGTGAGACACTAAACCATGGCTTTGTCTTCTGTCTTGAGGATGTCAACAATTCCATGGCCTTTTTTTGAAGAAGAGCAGGGTAGCGCTTCCTAGAGGCCTGACTGATGTTTCACCTTCCAACCAACATTAAAAACCATATGAACTGGCTGCTATTCTGGGATCTTGCTGTGTGTGGATTGGTTGTTGCATTTCATTGCAGTGTGACAGCATTTCAAAAATGACTGAATTGGCTGTAAAGCACTTTGCGAAGAAAGGAATGAATATAATCTTTATTAGAGATGGAAGGATCCTGAGATTAGAAGACTCACATTCCAAGGGGACTTAGCCCGATGTGAGCTACCGAAGCGAACCCCATATGACCGATGCAGTTTGTCCCATTCTGAACTCGTAACCCCTCTGTTGTGATAAGCCAGATTCGTTTCCAAGGAGCACACGGTTAAGTCAAAACTGAAACATCAATCTAATGTGGTGTATTTTGATTTGATTTGATTTATTATTGTCACATATATTGGGATACAGTGAAAAGTATTGTTTCCTGTGCGCTATACAGACAAAGCATACCGTTCATAGAGAAAGAAAGGAGAGAGTGAAGAATGTAGTGTTACGGTCATAGCTAGGGTGCAGAGAAAGATCAACTTAGAGTCATAGGGTCATAGAGGTTTACAGCATGGAAACAGGCCCTTTGGTCCAACTTGTCCATGCCACCCTTTTTTTTTAAAACCCCTAAACTAATCTCAATTGCCCGCATTTGGCCCATATCCCTCTATACCCATCATACCCATATAACTATCTAAATGCTTTTTAAAAGATAAAATTGTACCCGCCTCTACTACTACCTCTGGCAGCTTGTTCCAGACACTCACCACCCTCTGTGTGAAAAGATTGCCCCTCTGGACACTTTTGTATCTCTCCCCTCTCACCTTAAACCTATGCCCTCTAGTTTTAGACTCCCCTACCTTTGGGAAAAGATATTGACTATCTGCCTTGTGTATGCCCCTTATTATTTTATAGACCTCTATAAGGTCACCCATCAGCCTCCTACCCTCCAGAGAAAAAAGTCCCAGTCTATTCAGCCTCTCCTTATAACTCAATCCATCAGGTCCCGGTAGCATCCTAGTAAATCTTTTCTGCACTCTTTCTCGTTTAATAATATCCTTTCTATAATAGGGTGACCAGAATTGCACACAGTATTCCAAGTGTGGCCTTACCAATGTCTTGTACAACTTCAACAAGACGTCCCAACTCGTGTATTCAATGTTCTGACCGATGAAACCAAGCATGCCAAATGCCTTCTTCACCACTCTGTCCACCTGTGACTCCTCTTTCAAGGAGTTATGAACATGTACCCCTAGATCTCTTTGTTCTGTAACTCTCCCCAACGCCCTGCCATTAACTGAGTAAGCCCTGCCCTGGTTCAATCTACCAAAATGCATTACCTCGTATTTGTCTAAATTAAACTCCATCTGCCATTCGTCAGCCCACTGGCCCAATTGATCAAGATCCTGCTGCAATTGGAGATAACCTTCCTCACTGTCCACCATGTCACCAATCTTGGTGTCATCTACAAACTTACTAACCATGCCCCCTATATTCTCATCCAAATCATTAATATCAATGACAAATAACACTGGGCCCAGCACTGATCCCTGAGGCACGCCACTGGTCACAGGCCTCCAGTTTGAAAAACAACTCTCTACAACCACCCTCTGCCTTCTACAAGGTAGGTCCATTCAAAAGTCTGATAGCAGCAGGGAAGAAGCTTCTCTTGTGTTGATTGATACATGACCTCAGACTTTTATATCTTTTTCCTGATGGAAGAAGGTGGAAGAGAGAATGTCCGGGGTGCGTGGGGTCCTTGATTATGCTGGCTGCTTTTCTGAGCCAGCGGGAAGTGTAGACAGAGTCAATGGATGGGAGGCTGCTTTGCGTGATGGATTGGGTAAGTGTAAATGTATTGAGTCAGCTTTTAGCCATCATGCATTGTTCAGCTCACCTGTAGGTCTGTCCTATATTGGTTGCCAACAATTTAATTTTGATGTCTTGAAGCTCGGGCTATCGAATGAATTGAATTTGAATTCCTTGATAAAACAAAACAAAAAGTGTCTTGAACTGCAAACTTTTTGAACAACAGAAGTACCTCACCACATCTGCCTAACTCTGTGCTTGCATCTCTGTTTTCAATTTAAATTCCTGCTGACAGATTGGTATCTAAGTACTTTGATGAAAGGGTGCCAGAATGCCGGAGTCATTCACTGAGCTCCACTGGCCTCGCTCTCTCTACAATGCAGAGTCACGCAAACATCTCACTGCTTTGCTCTGATCCGCAGCTGAGTCTGAACAAAAGACCTGTGTTTGATCGAGCAGCGGCTGGATGGATTGCAAAACTGATTCACCCCGGCAAACAAACCGATGAAACATTGTGCCAGCCGGTCCCCTGAAGAATGAAGAGTTCTGAGTTGGCACCGGGCTCCCGGTGCTGTGGTATGATTTTTGAAGATTACTTTTATTTAATTGAGTTGTTTTTAAAAGTACACATCACCTACACAACAAGCAATGTTAGGCACGGATGAGCATGAATTCGGGATTTCACGATTCCCGGTGGCCAACTTAGTTGGAGAGCTTGAAGTTTCCCTTAGGCCCTTGACTTCAATGCATCAAAAGTACATCTGCCAACATTCTTCAGTGTTCATTGACCTCCTGAATCCAGGTAGGAGGAATCAATGTCTCGCTCCAGCCTACACACATCAGTTGAAAGATTTGAAAGGCCTTTCCTTGTTAATTTACTCCATGACTTAAAGTGGGCGCATGCAACTTATCTTGATGCCCTGGCTTCAAAGAGAAGGAAAAACACAGCATGCACTAATTGTACAGAAATATTGGCAGCAATTGTAGATTGCCTATGTCACCAGAAATGCCACTAATGTACTTCATATCATGTATACATTTGTAGCACATTATTAATGAAGGGCAATAAATGCCCCACATCGCCTGATTGAATAAATTATTTCTGGATGCACAGAAAAGCCTTGGAAAAGTTGTGCCGCACAATATCAGGAGAGTCACAATTCCTCAAAGTTTGTCACAATCGTTCTGAAAACCCTGAATCTACAACATTCAAATAGGCTCGAATGTCACAAGTGGCCCCAAAATGTTGACCCAGCTCATGTTGACTTCTAATTGCACAAATGAACTTCTGACAGAAGATGGGGAGAGATGGGACAAGAGACTGGAGCAGGGAGAGGCAGAGAGTGATTCCAGGAATCATAGGATCAGTACAGCATGAAGGATGGTTCATTTTGATCCATTGTACCAGCTCTCTGGTAGAATCATCCAACTAGACCCACTCCTTGCATTTTTTAAATCCTCCTAGAATCTACCCAATTCCCAATTGATGGCTACCTTTCTACTTGCCTCCACTGCCCAATCAGGCAGTCATTTCATCATTCTAGCCACTTGTTGCTTAGAATCATAGAATCATAGAATCCATACAGTGCTGAAGGAGGCCATTTGGCCCATCAAGCCGGCACTGACAACAATTCCACCCAGGCCCTATCCCCATAATCTCACATATTTACCCTGCTAGTCCCCCTGACACTAAGGGGCAATTTACCATGGTCAATCCATCTAACCTGCACATCTTTTGTACTGTGGGAGGAAACCGGAGCACCCGGAGGAAACCCACGCAGACATGGGGAGAACATGCAAACTCCACACAGACAGTGACCCGAGGCTGGAATTGAACCCGGGTCCCTGGCTCTGTGAGGCAGCAATGCTAACCATTGTGTCACCGTGCCACCCACTAAAAAGATTCCCTCATATCACCTCTGGCTCTCTTGCCAACCGGTGATCTTAGGTTTGATTGTTGGCCCTTTACTTGTTAGAAACAGTTTCTCTTTATTTACTCTAAACCCTTCAATATTTCAAAAACCTCCATCAAGTTTTCTTTTAGCCTTCTCTGCGCTAAGGAAAGCAGCCCCTATTTCTCTCGTCTATCGACATAACCGTAATCCTTTATCCCTGAAATCATTCCAGTAAATGCCTCACCAAAGTCTTTTTCATTATTCATTCATGGGACATGGGCGTTGCTGGTTGACCAGCATTTGTTGCCTATCCCTAGTTGCCCGAGGGCAATTGGGAGCCGACTACATTGCTGTGACTCTGGAGTCACATGTAGGCCAGACCAGTTAAGGACGGCAGATTTCCTTCCCGAAAAGACATTAGTGAACCAGATGGGTTCAATAATTTCATGGTCATTAGTAGATTCTTAATTCCAAATATTTTTTATTGAATTCAAATTCCACCATCTGCTGTGGCAGGATTTGAACCCAGGTTCCCCAGGACATTAGCAGAGTTTCTGGATTAATAGCCTAGCGATAATACCACTAGGCCGTCATACATGTCCTTCCTAAAGAAAAGTGTCTAGAATTGGACACAACCACTCCAGCTGAGGTCAAACTAGTGTTACGACAAGCCCAGTTGAGGTTCCCCAAAAGTTGTTGATCTGGGAGAGACCCCTTGGTTTGTCACTATCTGGCTGGGATACCCCAAAATTGTTAAAACCTGAGTGGGGAGGGATGATTGACTCTGTCTTTATTCAATACCCTCCCCCCCCCCCCCCCCCCCTCTCAGGCTGGTAGCAACAAAGGTTTAGTCCAGCAAGGTTCCCTTTCCCTTGTATATCTTATCCACACCTAATAGTTATGTTTGAAAAGGAGCCAATTTAACCAGGCTATGTTGTGTTAAGATAGATAAAGTTTATTAACTACTAAAAAGGGAAGGAGAAATGATAAAATACATATATCTATATTCATATGGATTAAAAGTAAGAAGCGAATCCAATAGTAACAACATATAATAAAACATTATACAGAACAGTCCTTGAGTTGTGACAAGTAGATGATGAATTGATCCCAATTATAGTTGGTTACTGTAGGTGAGTGGTTGATTCTTCAATTCAGGTCTTCTCTGATTTGGTGGAGAGATTTTAGTTCTTTTTTCCAGCTGTGATCCTTTTTGGTTGGCTGGTTGGCTTCAACAGTCAGAGAGAGAGTTTTAGATATTCCTGCAGCAGGTGGTTATTTCCTTTCTGCAGGGGCACTGTTTCCAGTACAGCATCATGCCTGCAGTGTGGAAAACTTCTGTGATTCCTCACAGCGCACACAGACCGACAGAGAGACACAGGCAGGCCGATAGTCAGGCCAGCCAGCAGACAAACAAGCAAGCTCTGGGCAGCTTCCTTAGTCAGCTTTTAACCTCCTTCTTTGCCAATTCCAAGAGGAAACCAGAATTCACCAGTCTGTCTAAGCAATTACGCCCACGGTCTTTAAGATGAGATAGTCATTGACCTGTAACTTCCTCAGAGTGGCAATTTATAGGTTACCACCCCATAGCAAGGTACCATGCTTAAGATGGAAAGATTGTGTCTCACCCGACCTTCCTGACTCAGGCCACGTAACCCGAGCCCAGCTGCAGTGGTGAATTGCAAAAGGAGAGGGTGGAAGGAGGATACACCCCCTTTTTAACGGCACTATATGCCGTAAAGCCGATGAGTTTCAAGGTCCCATTGAAAGGGAGAAGGTAAGTTTCTCAGGTAGGTGAACGGGATGTGGTGGATGGTGGGCTTCAGACATCGACAGGCAAGGAGGGAGGCAGTGGATGGGGTGGGGGTGGGTGGGGGGAGGTATGTGAGGACAAAGTTCAGACATGGTGGGATATAATTCTAAATATCTATTTACTTGATATTTGCGAGATAAGGGGGGAGTTATGACATCAGGAGAGGGGAGTCGAACATTAGGAGGGTGTGGGTGGGGCTGGGTTGGTGCTGGGGGGGGTGGTCAGGTTGTGGGATTGGTCGGATTGGGGATTGTCAGGTTGGGGGGGTGGTCAGGTTGGTGGGTTGTCAGGTTGGGGGGGTGATTGGGTTGGGGGGATTGTCAGGTTGGGGGGGTGGTCGGGTTGGTGGGTTGTCAGGTTGGGGGGGTGATTAAGTTGGGGGGGTAGTCAAGTTGGGGGGGTGTTGGTTGGGTTGGAGGTTGTTGGGTTGGGGAGGTGGTTGGATTGAGAGGGTGTCAGGTTAGGGTGTGGGGTATCATTAACGATAGTAATAAACTCATTAACGATAGTAATAAACTCATTAACGATAGTAATAAACTCATTAACGATAGTCAACATGGTTTTGTGAGAGGGAGGTCATGCCTCACGAACCTGGTGGTGTTTTTTGAAGAAGTGACCAAAATGGTTGACGAAGGAAGGGCCGTGGATGTTGTCTATATGGACTTTAGTAAAGCGTTTGACAAAGTCCCTCATGGTAGGCTAGTGAAAAAGGTTGGATCCCATGGGATAAAGGGGGAGGTGGCTAGATGGGTGGAGAACTGGCTTGGTCATAGAAGACAGAGGGTGGTAGTGGAAGGGTCTTTTTCCGGCTGGAGGCCTGTGACTAGTGGTGTACCGCAGGGCTCTGTATTGGGACCTCTGCTGTTTGTGATTTATATAAATGATCTGGAAGAAGGAGTAACTGGGGTGATCAGTAAGTTTGCGGACGACACAAAACTGGCAGGACTTGCAGATAGTGAGGAACATTGTCAGAGGCTACAGAAGGATATAGATAGGCTGGAAATTTGGGCAAGGAAATGGCAGATGGAGTTCAATCCTGATAAATGCGAAGTGATGCATTTTGGTGGGAATAATGTAGGGAGGAGCTACACGATAAATGGAAGAACCATAAAGGGTGTAGAGACGCAGAGGGACCTGGGTGTGCAAGTCCACAGATCTTTGAAGGTGACGTCACAGGTGGAGAAGGTGGTGAAGAAGGCATATGGCATGCTTGCCTTTATAGGACGGGGCATAGAGTATAAAAGTTGGGGTCTGATGTTGCAGATGTATAGAACGTTGGTTCGGCCGCATTTGGAATACTGCGTCCAGTTCTGGTCGCCACACTACCAGAAGGACGTGGAGGCTTTGGAGAGAGTACAGAGGAGGTTTACCAGGATGTTGCCTGGTATGGAGGGGCTTGGTTATGAGGAGAGAATGGGGAAACTGGGGTTGTTCTCCTTGGAAAGACGGAGGATGAGGGGAGACTTAATAGAGGTGTATAAAATTATGAAAGGCATAGATAGGGTGAACGGTGGGAAGCTTTTCCCCGGGTCGGTGGTGACGTTCACGAGGGGTCATAGGTTCAAGGTGAAGGGGGGGAGGTTTAACACAGATATCAGAAGGACATATTTCACACAGAGGGTCGTGGGGGCCTGGAATGTGTTGCCGGGCAAGGTGGTGGAGGCGGACACACTGGGAACGTTTAAGACTTATCTAGACAGCTATATGAACGGAGTGGGAATGGAGGGATACAAAAGAGTGATCTAGTTTGGACCAGGGAGCGGCGCGGGCTAATTGTTCCTGGTTTCTCGTTTCAAGGCTTCATTCTACGATCATCTTGCTGGTGCCAGTACAGAGTGAGACTGCGGATAGTTGGGAACCTGTCTCGGGGGCAGGGGATTCATATGGTGTTCGTGGAAGTGGAAATGACTAGGGTTGGGAAGCATTTTCCGATCGGGGCCATTGTGATCTCCTGGACTCGTTTCGATCGCCTCAGGGGGTCGGAGAGGAATTTCCCAGATTTTTTTTTCCCCATATTGGCCCTGGGGTTTTTCACTCTGGGTTTTCGCCTCTCCCTGGAGATCACATGGTCTGGAATGGGGGGGTGGGGGTAAGTTAATAGGTTGTAATGAACAAAGCATCGTAGCTGTGAGGGACAGCTCGGTGGATAGGATATTGGTATGTAGATAGGCTGGAAAATTGGGCGGGGATCCTGGATTCAGGATTCAATCCTGGACCGGGGAGCGGCGCGGGCTTGGAGGGCCGAAGGGCCTGTTCCTGTGCTGTATTGTTCTTTGTTCTTTGTTCTTGTTCTTTGTATCGTTTGTGCCAGTGAGATGTGGTTCTGGGTGGGGGATGGTTGGGCCAGTTCATGGGAGTGGGAATGGACTGGGAGGGTGGGCAATCCCATAGGAGTGGATGCTTATTTGGAAGGGCGGCATGTGGGGGTCTCCTGGTGACTCGGGGGTATGGTGGGGGGAAATGTCCTGTGTGGGGCTTGGTCTGGATATTAGTTAGAAATGCTTTCTTTCCCTCTAACGCTTTGAGTAACTGTAAGGGTAAAACTGGCAGAACCGCCTGGAATTAGCAACTTAAATCATTTTGTCTGGTGGTTCCCAGCCCAGTGCAATTGTCCAAGGGGAATTGAACCTTCTGGACAATTGCCGGGTAAGCCCTTAGCTGGATTCCCCAGTGCATCATTGGAGTAGTCCCCAAAGATGGGGAGCCATAATGACCCATAATGTTCTTTTGTCTTTATCGGAGGCAGTAATCAGTCTTTGGATGCTTTCAGAATTACCTTGTCTGGAAACACAGGAAGGGGTTCCATTGTCCCGTAGAGCAGTGGGTCCCAACCTGTAGTCCATGGGCCAATGGTGATCTGCATGGCTACTGCAGGTAGTCTGCAGAAAAAAAAATACAATTATGTGTACCTCGTATGCATCATAATCAATATTGTAATATTATTCACAATGTAATTTGTCTCACAAACATGCTTGTGTAATATAATGCATCATTATTCTGTGCATGTGCTGCAAATATGCAGGTAAGTGTGCTGTAACAAGCACAATGTATTTGGGAATGTGCATCATAAGCTAATAGAAATTGTGCGTTTTTAATACCCCCTGGTCGACAAGTTTAACTCCCATCAGCCATAGGCTATGTGAAAAAATGTTTGAAATGGTTTACGTATGCTGTGGTCCAAAAAACTTTTGATGACAATCTAGTGGTCCACATAAAGGAAAAGATTGGGCACCGCTGCCTTAGAGAAACATCCTGCAGCCATTCCCGTCAGTGGCTAACTGCACATTCTTAGCCATCTTCGGGTTTGTGCCCATTTTAAAATATAAAACTCAGGTCTTTTTAAAGTCCAATATTTCTGTGTATAATTCCATGGTTATTCTATCATCATTAAACTAGTGATTTATGAAAGATCAACGCAACTTCTTTGATTTTGTACTCAATGGCCTGAATTTTTGAACAAGCGGAGATGCTCTCCATCTTAGCAAAAATGGTGCCAGAGGCTAGAATACAAAAGTCCCATCCCTGAACCCAGCCCCCACCATTTACATGGCAGGGGTGGAAACAGGGCTGGGTTACACTTTCCACATCTTTGGTTCACGGAGATAGCTGCCTTCAATCAGGTCCAATTTTGGCTGGTGGGATGTCCTGTCTAAGAGACAGTCTAAGGTTAACAGAGTTCTTTGGACAGATTGGGTACCCTTTTGGAGTGGTCATGTAACTTTTTGGATCGGTCCAGGGACACCTTTGGGAGATTTAATGTGCCTTTGAGGTCAAGTGTCCTTTGCGCTTGTTAAAAGTATGTGCACAAAAAGTGGATGAAAATCATTGGAAATGTCAAGCTCAGTGGAACTGTCAAGACAGCACTCAAGAAAGATGTCAAGGTGTCAAGGAGTTTAAATCTCCTGGCAGTTAAATTAAAAACAAGCCATCTGCTAGTTTAAAAAAAAACAGTGCTTGCTATTTCACTCTGTTGACATATGCCTGAGAGTTATTATCATAGGATTTGTGTTGCATGACTGATTTCACAACCGACCATTATCACAATGGAGTGCCTGTCAGTCCACAGTTTGATTGGCAACTCCAATTGTACATAAAGTCATTGATGTGGGGCTGTGAATAAAAATGTTTGTTGTCATGAAGGATTAAGTAATTGAAGAAATTTAAATGTAGTTTTATCAATGAAATTGATGTTTTTAAATAACGAATTCACCAATAGACATTTGGATCTTTATTCTATTTCCTCTTAGCATGGATGGGATGCCTGCCCAAGTTGGATACTGGGTGAATTGTTATGGAAGGTGTAATGTCAAAGGGTGGTGAGTTTGTCCCATGGGTTGGCATGTGTTGGCACCAGGTTGACACAGAGTTGATAAAGAGTCAAAGGGTAGGTGGGTGGGAGGCAAGGGGCTATAAAGTGCAATGGAAGGAGGACCATTGGGTGATATAGTGAACTGTGAAGAAAGTTATCTTCGATTGCAACAAGATCTTGATCAATTGGGCCAGTGGGCTGATGAATGGCAGATGGAGTTAAATTTAGATAAATATGAGGTGATGCATTTTGGTAGATTGAACTAGGGCAGGACTTACTCAGTTAATGGTAGGGCATTGGGGAGAGTACAGAACAAAGAGATCTAGGGGCACATGTTCATAGCTCCTTGAAAGTGGAGTCACAGGTGGACAGAGTGGTGAAGAAGGCATTTGGCATGCTTGATTTCATTGGTCAGAACATTGAATACAGGAGTTGGGACGTCTTGCTGAAGTTGTACAAGACATTGGTAAGGCCACACTTGGAACACTGTGTACAGTTCTGGTCACCCTATTATAGAAAGGATATTATTAAACTAGAAAGAGTGCAGAAGAGATTTACTAGGATGCTACCGGGACTTGATGGTTTGAGTTATAAGGAGAGGCTGGATAGACTGGGACTTTCTTCTCTGGAGCGTAGAAGGCTGAGGGGTTACCTTATAGCAGTCTATAAAATAATGAGGGGCACAGATTAGCTAGAGAGTCAATATCTTTTCCCAAATGTAGGGGAGTCTAAAACTAGAGGGCATAGGTTTAAGGTGAAAGGGGAGAGATACAAAAGTGTCCAGAGGGGCAATTTTTTCACACGGAGGGTGGTGAGTGTCTGGAACAAGCTGCCAGAGGTAGTAGTAGAGACGGGTACAATTTTGTCTTTTAAAAATCATTTAGACAGTTACATGGGTAAGATGGGTATAGGGGGATATGGGCCAAATGCGGGCAATTGGGATTAGCTTAGAGGTTTTAAAAAAAGGGCGGCATGGACTCGTGTCCGTGCTGTAAACCTCTATGACTCTATGACTCTATGATATGAAGGGCATGAGCAGGCATGGGGTTGGGTGGGGGGCAGAGGTTTGCATGGGGATGGGTGAAGGAGCCATGGAGGATGGATGGGGGTATGAAGTTGCATAGTTTGCATGGGTGGAACATGGAGAGTGTGGTGAGGGAATGAGGATTGGAGAACTTTTTTTTAGGAACATAGGAACAGGGGTAGGCCATTCAACCCCTTGAGCCCGCTCTGCTATACAATAAGACCATGTACCTGCCCAAAACCCATATCCCCTGATACCTCTGCTCAATACAAAAATGTCTCTCTGAGACCTAAACCTAACAATTGAACCAGCATCCACCGCCGTATGAGGAACAGAGTTCCAAACCTCCCCCACTCTCAACGTGTAGAAATGTTTCTAACATCTCTCCTGAACAACCTGGTCCTAATTTTTAAATTACGGCTCCTGGTTCCAGAGCCTTCAACCAGTGGAAACAATTTATCCTTATCCACCCTGTCCATCCCTGTAAATAATTTGTAGACTTCTATCAGAGCACCCCTCAACCTTCTGAATTCGAGAGACGAAAGGCCTAATTTGTCTAATCTGTCCTTGTAATTTGACCGCTGAAGTCTAGTTATCATTCTTGTAAACCTGTGTTGAATTTGTTTTACTGGGCTTTTTGCAGCTGGGATGATGTGTCAGATCACCAAGGCTGGCCTTTTGCCCAGTCTGCCTCCACACCCAGCAGTCCCTGTGCTGCCTCTGAACAGTCCTGTGGTCGGTGAGCCTGACTCACACACCCTGCCCCCTTCCCTCAAAGAAAATGATGGCCCGACTTTCCCGGCCGTTCACGCCGGTGGGATCTATGGGTTTCCTGGCGGCAAGGGGTACATTCAATGAGAATCCCCGTCGGCAACGGCGGGACCAGAAGATCTTACTGCCAGCCAATGGTGGGGCGCTTCCGTCATTATGAGTAGTGCAGAAAATCCCACCTCTTAACCTCTGGGGCTATTTTTCAAGCGTCGGATTTGGGAAGCTGGGAATTCCCCGACTCAATGTTCTCCACCTAAGAGAGAAAACCCAGGCTAATGCTTCCAATTCTAAAGCACGATGTCCCATAAGCTTCAGTTAGCTGCTTGGTTAATCTGTCCCACACCTCCACAGCTTTGTGCATAGATCTGTTCTTCCACTCACTTCAAAGTCCAAGTCACTGATATATGTCAAGAAGATCACAGTCTTTATTATTTCTGATTTCTGGTTGATACCGCTATATACCTCGCTTCAGCCTGGAAAACAGGTGTTCACCACACCTCGCTGTTTCTTATCCTTCACCAACTATGTACCTACATCCTGAAATTTCTGGATGGTGAGCTGGAGACCCTCTCCCCATCCTGAGAGATGGCACATAGCCCATCCCTGCCGACCCTGACTCCATTTCAAGCTCAAACCATAGGATCATAGAATCCCTGCATTGCTGAAGGAGGCCATTCGGCCCATCGAGTCTGCACCAACTCTCTGACAGAGCATCTGACTTAGGCGCTATCACCATAGCCCCATGTATCTACCCTGCAAATTCCCCTAACGAACACATCTTTGGACATAAGGGGCAATTTACCTGACCATTCCACCTGACCCGCACATCTTTGTAGTGGGAGGAAACCGGAACACCTGGAGGAAACCCACGCAGACACGGGGAGAACGTGCAAACTCCACACAGACAGTGACCCAAGGCTGGAATTGAACCTGGGTCGCTTTTGATGTGAGACAACATTACTCACCACTGTGCCACCGTGTCGCCCATGATCATTGATTGGCAACAGGTGGGATTTCCACCTACCCTTGGAATGATGTCCCGCCCTGAAGTCTAGGCACAGCACTGCAGTGGCCAGAAGACGTACTGCAGCACTGTGCCTGAGCCAAAGTCCTGCGACCGCACGACAGGTAAGTACTGGAAGTCCCGGGGCGAAAGAGTAGCGGATGCCGTGGAGGGTCAGCAGTGGGCGAGTTTATGGCGTCGGGGATAGGCCAGGGGTGGGGAAGGGCCAGAGCTCCAAGGTTTCAGAGGGGAGGGTGCTGAAGGAGCTTTCAGATTGATGCACACCCCAATTCTGCAAGACATAACAGGCTACAACATGAAGGCATGTAAAATCGCCAGCTCCAACGCACCTCTCCCTGATGAGCTCAATGTATTCTATGCCCATTTTGAGCAAGAGGTCAGCGAGAGCATGCCCTCCACCCTGGAAGCCCTGGATGAACCTGTATCTGGGGTCACCATTGCAAATGTCAGAGCAGCTTTCTCGAAGGTCAACCTACGGAAAGTGACTGGCCCGGATGGGCACTCGGACGAGCACTCAGATCCTGCGTGGGTCAGCTGGCGGGGGTATTCACAGACATCTTCAACCTCTCTTTACAACAAGCTGAGGTCTCTATCTGCTTCAAGAAGACGACCATCATCCCAGTACCTAAGAAAAATCAAGCAGCGTGCCTTAATGACTATCGGCCATTGGCTCTGACATCCATCATTATGAAGTTCTTCGTAAGGCTAGTCATGGCACAAATCAATTCCAGCCTCCTGGACTACCTGGATCCACTATAGTTTGCCTACCGCCGCAACAGGTCCACAGCAGACGCCATCTCCCTGCCCCTGCACTCAACCCTGGAACACCTAGATAACAAGGGCACCTATGTCAGGCTCCTATGTATTGACTACAGCTCAGCCTTCAACACCATTATTCCCATGAAACTCATCTCCAAACTCCATGGCCTGGGCCTCGACACCTCCCTCTGCGACTGGATCCTGAACTTCCTAACTTTCAGACCACAATCAGTAAGGATAGACAACAACACCTCCTCCACAATCATCCTCAACACGGTGCCCCACAAGGCTGTGTTCTCAGCCCTCTACTATACTCCTTATACACCTATGACTGTGCGGCCAAATTCCCAATTCGATTTTCAAGTTTGCTGACGACACCACCGTAGTGGGTCGGATCTCAAACAATGATGAGACAGAGTACAGGAATGAGATAAAGAATCTGGTGAACTGGTGTGGCAACAATAATCTCTCCCTCAACAAAATGTCAACAAAACAAAGGAGATTGTCATCGACTTCAGGAAGCATAAAGGAGAATATGCCTCTGTCTACATCAACGGGGATGAAGTGGGAAGGGTCGAGAGTTTCAAGTTTTTAGGTGTCCAGATCACCAACAACCTGTCCTGCCCCCCCCCCCCCCCCCCCCCCCCGCCCCATGCCGACACTATAGTTAAGAAAGCCCACCAATGCCTCTACTTTCTCAGAAGACTAAGGAAATTTGGCATGTCAGCTACGACTCTCACCAACTTTTACAGATGCACCATAGAAAGCATTCTTTCTGGTTGTATCACAGCTTGGTATGGCTCCTGCTCTACCCAAGACCACAAGGAACTACAAAAGGTCATGAATGTAGCCCAATCCATTACTCAAACCAGCCTCCCATCCATTGACTCTGTCTACACTTCCCACTGCCTCGGCAAAGCAGCCAGCATAATTAAGGATCCCACGCACCCCAGACATTCCCTCTTCCACCTTCTTCCGTCGGGAAAAAGATACAAAAATCTGAGGTCTCGTACCAACCGACTCAAGAACAGCTTCTTCCCTGCTGCTGCCAGATTTTTGAATGGACCTACCTTGCATTAAGTTGATCTTTCTCTCCACCCTAACTATGACTGTCACACTACATTCTGCACTCTCCTGTTTCCTTCTCTATGAACGGTATGCTTTGTCTGTATAGCATGCAAGAAACAATACTTTTCATTGTATGTTAATACATGTGGCAGTAATAAATCAAATCAAATCAAATCAAATCCTGCCTGAGATGGAGATTTTTAACTTTCTTAGTGTTCCACCCCCTGAATTGCTCCAGGAAGGGCAGGAACCAGATTAACATATTTAAATGAGTACTTAAATATGCTCCATTTGAGGCCAGATCGTCCCAGCTCCCAGGATTTTCCAATTCTTGGGTGCAATGGGAGCCCGGCGAGAATCACAACAAGCATCCACAAACGGATGGCCACGCCGGGGGGAGGTGGGTGCGGTCAAAGGCCATGGAAGCCCCTGATCATCGGGGACATGGCAGGGCATTGCTGATCTGGCAGTGCCAGTCTGGCAGTACCAACCTGACACTTCCACGTGGCACCCTGAAACTGCCAGGTGGGCACTGCCAGGGTGCCAGAGGAAGTTTCAGGGTGCCAAGGGCATGCCAAGGTGGCTGGGCCACTGGACCATGCGGACGGTGGAGCTTGGGGAGGAAGAGCCTGAGGGGGTGGAACGTGAGAGGGCTGGGGCATGAGGGATGGGACATCATGAAGAGGGGGCATGAAGTGGGGAGGAGGGTTTGAAGAAGGGGTCACGAATGGGTGGTGTCATGATTTGGGGCCCATTGAAAGGGCCCCAAAGCCAGCGACCTTAGTTGGGGAGGGGGATGGGGAGGAGGATGGGTAAATATCCATTCAATGAGGGGAGGGCGGGAGGGTTCCCTAATGTCCGTCGGGGGAAGGAGAGGGGTCCTTAATTTCAATTTAAGATTGGGGCTCCCTTTATGAATGACGCCCAATCTCTGTGAAGCCGGCCTTACTGGTATGTTCAGAACTGGTACAAAACTCACCCCTTCCCAAAAAATGACTTAATTGTGGAAAAATTGCATGTCCGATGCAAATCACACCGGTTTACTTGCCCAAAATGACAGTAATTTTCGGGGGAAAATTCCGCCCATAATCTTTTATCAACAGGTCATTCAGTCACATCTCTAAAGACACGGCCCAAACATTTAATGATCACTGGGGTGCATACTGCAGAATAGGCTTCCCAGAGATGAAGCAAAAATGCTGGGGAAAGAATTAGAACAAACATAAATACAGTTTGAATAATACCAGAGGAATAGGGTCTGGACTCCTGGAGGAGATGAATTATGCCAGGAATGAGATATCATATTTTTGAACGGAGACAAGTTCTCTGACTATTTCCACTGGCTTTAGGTTAAGTTTAAGGTTTATTTATCAGTATCACAAGTATTCTTACATTAACACTGCAGTGAAGTTACTATGAAAATCCCGTAGTCCCCACACTCCTGTGCCTGTTCAGGTACATTGAGGGAGAATTTAGCATGGCCAATTCACCTAAGCAGCACGTCTTTTGGACTGTGGGAGGAAACCGGAGCACCCGGAGGAAACAGATGCAGGCACAGGGAGAACATGCAAACTCCACACAGACAGTGACCCAAGCTGGGAATCGAACCCAGGTCCCTGGCGCTGTGAGGCATCAGTGCTAACCACTGTGCCACCGTGCCGCGCTATGAAAGAGGTTGAGCGGAACTTTTAACGATAGTGAAGAATTTGAACAAGGCGAGGAGGGAATGGTTATTTCTCAAGTTGGAGAGTCAGTGACGAAAGGTCATCAGTGAGAAATGGTCACAGACAGCGAGACGTGATAATAAACACATCTTTGGATTGTTGCTGGAGCACAGGATGCTTTGTCACAGTGAATCGTTGCAGCAGAGGCCATTGCATTGTTTTTTAAAGGGAAATTGAGAGTAAGTATATGTAGCGGCGAAAGATACAAGGTTGCAGGAGGAGTGCAGGATAATGGGATTAATTTTGGAATGCTCCATAGCAGAACTGGGACAGCCACAATGGTCCAATTGCTCTACATTGAAAGCGGGTCTGTGCTGATAACATATTACACAGATATTTTTCCATCACCTGAGTTTCCGCAGAACTCTGGAATAAATCTCATTCTGTCACCTGAGTACTTTTATCTATTTCATTTTGAGGTAGAAGCTTTCAAACAAACATGCATTTGTTTTTGACTAATAGCGATAGTCAGCGAGAAAGTGTGAAGGGAACAGAAAGGTCCAGGGGTTAGCCAAGGTTGTGGTGGACCAGACCTCCTCAGGGCCACTATGCAAAGCAAGGAAGATCAGCACTAACAAGGCACCAGAGGTTGAGTCACCCTGGGTAACTGGAATATAAAATGACATGTACAGAGGTCATTCAGTACAGACCCTACACTGGCACAGTTTGTGAATACAAATGCATGCCATTTGGGTATAAACTCTCTGTTACTGTGCAGGTAGTACTGAGAAACTTTAAAAAACAACCTGTACGCCTCTAAGAATTTTTCATGTTTATCATAGCTCCCCTCCACCCCTCAACCCAGAGAATTGTGCCCAAGAGACCATTTTAAATGTTATTCTCTCTTCCTCTGCAAAACTCTGCTGCTTGAAACAAAAAAGGAAAATAAGTCTTTTTCAAAGAGTTTCTTCCATTACTGGTGCTGTAGCTGGTCACAATAGACAACAAAGAAAATTACAGGCCCTTCAGCCCTCCGAGGCTGCATTGACCATGTTGCCCGACTGAACTAAAACCCCTGACCCTTCCAGGGTCCGTATCCCTCTATTCCCATCCTATTCATGTACTTATCAAGATGCCCCTTAAAAGTCACTACTGTATCCGCTTCCACTACCTCCCCCGGCAACGCGTTCCAGGCACCCACCACCCTCTGTGTAAAAAAACTTGTCTTGTACATCTCCTTTAAACCTTGCCCCTTGCACCTTAAACCTGTGCCCCCTAGTAATTGACTCTTCCATCCTAGGAAAAAGCTTCTGAATATCCACTCTGTCCATGCCCCTCATAATCTTGTAGACTTCTATCAGGTCGTCCCTCAACCTCTGTTGTTCCGGTGAGAACAAATCAAGTTTCCCCAACCTCTCCTCATAGCTAATGCCCTTCATACCAGGCAACATCCTGGTAAATCTTTTCTGTACCCTCTCCAAAGCCTCCACATCTTTCTGGTAGTGTGACGACCAGAATTGAACATTATATTCCAAGTGTGGCCTAACTAAGGTTCTATAAAGCTGCAACATTACTTGCCAAGTTTTAAACTCAATGCCCCGGCCGATGAAGGCAAGCATGCAGTATGCCTTCTTGACTATCTTCTCCACCTGTGTTGTCACTTTTAGTGACCTGTGTACCTGGACACCCAGATCCCTTTGCCTATCAATACTCTTAAGGGCTCTGCCATTTACTGTATATATGTTCCCTAACACCCCACTTCAATGATGGCAATTGTAGATGATGCTGTAAAGGCAATTTGTTCATGTTGGAGATCTGACCCATTTGCCTTTTCCCTTGTTTGCAAAGGGAAAAGGCTATTGATATTGTCAGAACAACTGAACACTTTGCTTTGAGCTTGTCAAACATTCATTTAATGGACCGTCGTGTGATGCTGTTTACAACAGACACAATTATGTAGATAAAGTAAGGATAATGTTTGAATTACATGTTACCAGGATATTACAGACATGGTGCCAGGAAAGTTCCCTGTTCCTTCTTTGGATACTTTGTACACTGTAGACCTGCCAGTTTGCAGTGCACAATCATAGTCATAGAATCCCTACAGTGCAGAAGGAGACCATTCAGCCCATTGAGTCTGCACCAACTCTCTGACAGTGCATCTTTCCCAGGTCACTCTTTGTAACCCCACCTATTTATCCTGCTAATCCCCCTAACCTACACATCCAGGGACACTAAGGGGCAATTTAGCATGGCCAATCCACCTCACCCGCACATCTTTGGACTGTAGGTGTTCAGACCTTGTCTCCTCTGGAAAGGAAATAAAACAATCAGTAGCAGGTCACAGAAATAGCTCGACAAAGCACAAACTGCACTTTTTATTTTAAGTAACAAACACGTTCATTATTGTGGTTCAGTTACGTATCTTGAAGTCAGAAGACTGTGGGTTTAAATTCAATGGTGGGACCCACACACAAAACTCTAAGGCTGACACTCGAATGTGGGGCTTTTGTAATTTTAAAAGTGCGGACTTTGGATGAAATGTTAAAGCAAGATCCTGTCTGCTCTCTCAGGCTGACATAACTGATCTCTACTGTTGCAGAATCACAGAATTGTTACAGTGCTTAAGCAGGCCATTTGGCCCATCGTGTCTGCACCAGCCCTCCAAACAATTTGATTTGATTTATTATTGTCACATGTATTAATATACAGTGAAATGTATTGTTTCTTGGGCACTATACAGACAAAGCATACCATTCATAGAGAAGGAAAGGAGAGAGTGTAGAATGTAGTGATTTTACTCGATTTACAAGTTTGCTGACAACACCACCGTGGTAGGTCGGATTAGAGTCATAGATGTTTACAGCATGGAAACAGGCCCTTTGGCTCAACTTGTCTATGCCGCCCAGTATTTACCACTAATCTAGTCCCAATTACCTGCATTTGGCCCATCGTACCTATGTAACTGTCTAAATACTTTTTAAAAGAGAAAATTATACCCGCCACTACTACTACCTCTGTGTGAAAACATTGCCCCTCTGGGCCCTTTTGTATCTCTCCTCTCTCACCTTAAACCTATGCCCTCTAGTTTTAGACTCCCCTACCTTTGGGAAAAGATGCCAACTATCTACCTTATCTGTGCCCCTCATTATTTTATAGACCTCTATAAGACCACCCCGAAGTCCCCTACGCTCCAGTCTATCCAGCTTCTCCTTATAACTCAAACCATCAAGTCCCGGTAGCATCCTAGTAAATCTGGGTTCTGCGTGATCAACTCAGCCGAGCCAGCACCCACAAAACAAAAACAATCCTTAATTAAGAATAGACCCTCACTTTCTGGAGTTCAACCAGATCTCACACCTTAAACCTATGCCCTCTAATTTTAAACTGACCTACCTTTGGGAAAAGATGCCAACTACCTACCTCATCTATACCCCTCATTATTTTATAGACCTCTATAAGATCACCCTAAGTCTCCGACGCTCCAGGGAATAAAGTCCCAGTCTATCCAGCCTCGCCTTATCTTTTCAATCACAGATTTGAAAAGAAACAGCAAGTGCATTCAAGCATTCAGAAGTATTCCAAAGTGTTTGTAACCCAAGACAGAAAAAATATATCGTAAAAGTCAAACAGACGCAATGGAGAAGGTTTTCAGGGCTGGAACTGAAAACATGGGGGCAAATGTTCCCGTTCCGCCTGCCACGGGAATTGTAGTGGGCAAGAAGCGAACCATGGAAAGGTCCGTTAACCTCGGGTGGGATTTTCCGGTTTTGGGGCGAATGCAGCTGTAAAATCCCACCCATGGTGTTCCTCCCAATTTCTGTGATAAAATTCACTTGGACTAGCATTAAATATTTAAAAGGGCCAAGGTAAGAAATATGTGCGAGTTTCATCAAGTACAGTTTTGACATTTTAGGCAGGTTAATCACAATTATATTGTCTGGCATTCTTGTTGCAACTTAAATTACCAATGTTTCACTGTGCCCTTTACACAGAAATGTTAAACACATTGCTCTCCTTTGCCAAGCTTGACACTTAATCAGAAAAGCATTCAAGTACAAGTCTTAGCCAAAGACCAACAGTCGAGTCTGTGTGCCATATGTTTACTGACTTCAGGAGTGCTTATTACCAATGGATAGATATTCATCTGAGCCACTCACACTCAGGGTAGCAGAAGATTAGCTCAACATTTCATTCAACGCTAGGTTAATTAAGCTGGTCTAAGAGCCATCTCTCTGCCTCTCTTCATGCTCTGGAGGGAGTGCAGAGAAGGTTTGCCAGACTGATTCCTGGGATGGTGGGACTGACTTATGAGGAGAGATTGAGTTGGTTAGGATTGTATTAGCTGGAATTCAGAAGAATGGGGTGCCGGGGCCCGGGAGGGAGGGGGGGGGGGGTGGTGGAGGGAGGCGGTGAGCCCGTGGAAATCTATAAAATTCTAACAGGACTGGACAGAGTCAATGCAAGAAGGATGTTCCTGATGGTGGGGGTATCCAGAACCAGGGGTCACAGTCTGAGGATACAGGAGAGACCATTTAGGACAGAGATGAGGAGAAATTTCTTTACCCAGAGAGTGGTCAACCTATAGAATTCATTACCACAGCAAGTAGTTGAGGCCAGACATTGAATGTTTTGAAGAAGCAGTCAGATACAGCACTGGGGCTAAAGAGATCAAAGGGTAGGGGGGAAAAGTGAGATCAGGCTACTGAGTTGGATGATCAGCCATGATAATAATGAATGGCGAAGCAGGCTCAAAAGGCCGAATGGCTTCCTCCTGCTCCTATTTTCTATGTTTCTATTGTTTTCATTGTCCAAGGGTCGCTCACCAGGGTTTAATGAGACTATGAAATCACAATGAGGCAAGTAGAAGAGACAGGCCCCAAGAAATACCTCAGCCCAGCCTGAGGATTGAACCCATGTCATCAGCACCAAACTCTTAACCAACTGAGCTAAGCAGCAATACAGCACTAATGCCAAAGATACATTAGCAGAGTACTGTTCAAAAGCAGGAAATACAGTTAGACCATAAGACCATAAGACATAGGAGCAGAATTAAGCTACTTGGCCCATCGAGTCTGCTCCGCCATTCAATCATGGCTGATATTGTTCTCATCCCCATTCTGCCATTTCCCCATAACCCCGATCCTCTTATTAATCAAGAACCTATCTATCTCTGTCTTAAAGACACTCAATGACCTGGCCTCCACAGCCTTCTGTAGCAAAGAGTTCCACAGATTCACCACTTTCTGGCTGAAGAAATTCCTCCTCATCTCTATTTTAAAGGATTGTCCCTTGACTCTGAGATTGTGCCCTCTGGTTCTAGTTTTTCCTACAAGTGGAAACATCCTCTCCACGTCCACTCTATCCAGGCCTCTCAGTATCCTGTAAGTTTCAATAAGATCCCTCCTCATCCTTCTAAACTCCAATGAGTACAGACCCAGAGACCTCAACCATTTCTCATAAAACAAGCTCTTCATTCCAGGGATCATTCTTGTGAACCTCCTCTGGATCCTTTCCAAAGCCAGCACATCCTTCCTTAGATACGGGGCTCAACATTGCTCACAATACTCCAAATGGGGCCTGACCAGAACCTTATACAGTCTCAGAAGTACATCCCTGCTCTTGTATTCTAGCTCTCTCAACATGAATGCTAACATTGCATTTGCCTTCCTAACTGCCGACTGAACCTGCATGTTAACCTTAAGAGAATCGTGAACCAGTACTCCCAAGTCCGTTTGTGCTTCTGATTTCCTAAGCACTTCCCCATTTAGAAAATAGTCTATGCCCCCAATCCGCCTTCCAAAGGGCAAAACCTCCTACTTTTCCAAATTGTGTTCCATCTGCCATTTCTTTGCCCACTCCCTTAACCTGTCCAAGTCCTTCTGCAGCCCCCCTGCTTCCTTAATACTACCTGTCATAGAGTCATAGAGTCATAGACGTTAACAGCATGGAAACAGGCCCTTCGGCCCAACTTGTCCATGCTGCCCTTTTTTTTAAAAACCCCTAAACTAATCCCAATTGCCCGCATTTGGCTCACATCCCTCTATACCCATCTTATCCATGTAACTATCTAAATGCTTTTTAAAAGATAAAATTGTACCCGCCTCTAC
The DNA here is from genome assembly GCF_964213995.1 of Mustelus asterias. Lineage (NCBI taxonomy): Eukaryota > Metazoa > Chordata > Chondrichthyes > Carcharhiniformes > Triakidae > Mustelus > Mustelus asterias. Next base: position 61,541,796 of record NC_135812.1, on the reverse strand, counting down.
TACTACCTCTGGCAGCTTGTTCCAAACACTCACCACCCTCTGTGTGAAAAAATTGCCCCTCTGGACACTTTAGTATCTCTCCCCTCTCACCTTAAACCTATGCCCTCTAGTTTTAGACTCCCCTACCTTTGGGAAAAGATATTGACTTTCTACCTTGTCTATGCCCCTCATTATTTTATAGACCTCTATAAGGTCACCCCTCAGCCTCCTATGCTCCAGAGAAAAAAGTCCCAGTCTGTTCAGCCTCTCCTTATAACTCAATCCGTCAAGTCCCGGTAGCATCCGAGTAAATCTTTTCTGCACTCTTTCTAGTTTAATAATATCCTTTCTATAATAGGGTGACCAGAACAGTACACAGTATTCCAAGTGTGGCCTTACCAATGTCTTGTATAACTTCAACAAGACGTTCCAACTCCTGTATTCAATGTTCTGACCGATGAAACCAAGCATGCCGAATGCCTTCTTCACCACTCTGTCCACCTGTGACTCTGCTTTCAAGGAGCTATGAACATGTACCCCGAGATCTCTTTGTTCTGTAACTCTCCCCAACGCCCTACCATTAACTGAGTAAGTACTGCCCTGGTTCAATCTACCAAAATGCATTACCTCGCATTTGTCTAAATTAAACTCCATCTGCCATTCGTTAGCCCCATGGCCCAATTGATCAAGATCCCGTTGCAATTGGAGATAACTTTCTTCACTGTCCACTATGCCATCAATCTTGGTGTCATCTGCAAACTTACTAAACATGCCCCCTATATTCTCATCCAAATCATTAATATAAATGACAAATAGCAGTGGGCCCAGCACTGATCCCTGAGGCACACCGCTGGTCACAGGCCTCCAGTTTGAAAAGCAACCCTCTACAACTACCCTCTGGCTTCTGTCAAGAAGCCAGTTTTGTATCCATTTAGATACCTCACCCTGGATCTCATGAGATTTAACTTTATGCAACAACCTACCATGCAGTACCTTGTCAAAAGCCTTGCTAAAGTCCACGTGGACAACATCAACTGCACTGCCCTCATCTACCTTCTTGGTTACCCCTTCAAAAAACTCAATTAAATTTGTGAGACATGATTTTCCACTCACAAAGCCATTCTGACTGTCCCTACTCAGTCCTTGCATCTCTAAATGCCTGTAGATCCTGTCTCTCAAAATACCTTCCAACAATTTACCCACCACAGATGTGAGGCTCATTGGCCTGTAGTTCCCAGGCTTTTCCCTGCAGGCCTTTTTAAACAAAGGCACAACATTTGCCACTCTCCAATCTTCAGGCACCTCACCCATGACTATCGATGATTCAAATATCTTGGCTAGGGGACTGTGGTGGACCTCAGTTGTGCCTTTGACTTATTTGGACCACCGTTGTGTGTGTTTGTCATACCTGGACACATCCCCTTCCGGTTTGGTTCCTCCCCTCGGCACCTAGTATAAAGGTGGCTGTCTCCTCCCCCTTGTTCAGTCCTGGTCGGTTATTTGTTGGGAACTGCTCCTGATTCTGTTGTGAATAAAAGCCTACACTTGTATTGGCACACCGGTAGTCTTTCGCCTTATTGACAGCGCATCAATTTTATTCACAACAGTTGACCAGCATGGAGCAGTTTCTAAAACCCGACAAGTTAGCATTAGACCCTCAAGAGGTCGGAGCCTCTGATAAATTCGATCATTGGCTGGACTGCTTCGAAGCATTCGTCGACACCGCTACGGCCATCGACACCGACGACGCTAAACTCCACGTGCTCAGTGCCCAGGTAAGCGAAGCTGTCTATGGAATCTTCCGGGACGCTGCTACATCCGCGGACGCTATCGAACTCCTAAAAGGGCAGTTCCGAAAGAGCCCTAACGTGGTTTACGCCAGACATCTCCTAACTACCCGTAAGCAGCAGCCAGGAGAATCGTGTGCCCAATTTCTGCGCGCCCTGCGGGTCCTAGCTCGAGCTTGTGACTGTAAGGCTGTTACAGCAGCTCAGAACACGAAGGACCTGATCCGCGACGCCTACGTTGCGGGCATTGAGTCTACATACATCCGGCAGCGCCTGCTGGAACAAGATGACCTAGATCTCTGAAGAACAGCCACGATGGCTGAAACGCTAGAAGCGGCCTCTCACAATCTCGGGTCTTACCTTGCATCCCGTTCTATCGACGGCTCCACCGCGACGGCTGTTCCGGCGGGGCCCAAATGTTACTTTTGCGGCCTACCCAAGCACCCTCGGTGTCGCTGCCCGGCGAAGGACGCGATTTGCTCCGGATGCGGTAAGCTAGGCCACTTTGCTAAAGTCTGCCGGGCAAAGCCGCTTCCGAAGCCTCGTGGCGCCACGTGTGTTCCGTGGGCGCAGCCATCTTTAAGGCAGGCGGTGGCTGCGCGTGAATCGCCATCTTTAATGCGGTCACCGGAAGTGTGGGAATCGCCATCTTTGATGCGGTCACCGGAAGTGCGGGAATCGCCATCTTTGAGACTGGCATCAAGACGCGCCGAACAGGAAGCTTTATCCGTGACGTCATCAGACGGGGACGAAGATGGATTCTTCTTGGATTCGACGGTGGCATCGATTTGCCTGGACCAGTCGCAGCCTCATCAACTCTCCAAGTCAATAATGGAGATCAAGGTAAATGGCCATGCAGAAAACTGCCTGTTCGACTGCAGGAGCACAGATAGTTTTATACACCCTCGCACAGTGCGTCAATATGCCCTTCCCATGCGACTCTGGAGCCAGACCATCTCCATGGCCTCGAATTCCCACTCAGTGGAGGTCCTCGGGTGCTGTTTGGTGACGCTGACGGTACAGGGCACAGTCTACGAGCGTTTTTGGCTCCTCGTGCTGCCGCGACTCTGCGCAGCTGTACTGCTGGGGTTAGATTTCCTCACCCATCATAGGAGCGTCACCCTGCAGTATGATGGCCCTTATCCCCCGCTCTTCGTCTGCAAGGCGCCGTCACTGCAGTGCCCCTCGCGTACCACCTGCAGTCTCTCGACCCTCAAGATCACCCCCCCCCTTATTTGATAACCTCACCCCGGATTGTAGGCCTATAGCTACCAAGAGTAGGCGCTATATTGCGGATGACTGGGCCTTCATTCGGTCCGAGGTACAACGCCTGCTCCGGGAAGGGATTATCCAGGCCAGCACCAGCCCTGGAGGGCGCAAGTGGTCGTAGTTAAATCGGGGGAGAAACACCGCATGGTGATTGACTACAGCCAGACCATAAACAGGTATACCCAACTAGATGCGTATCCTCTTCCCCGTATCGCGGACATAGTCAACCGCATTGCGCACTATAGGGTTTTCTCGACGATCGATTTGAAATCGGCTTACCACCAGATCCCTACCCGCTCGGAGGATCGCCCATATACTGCCTTTGAGGCGGATGGCCGCCTCTACCAGTTCCTCCGAGTCCTCTTTGGTGTCACCAATGGGGTCTCAGTCTTCCAGCGGGCCATGGATCAAATGGTAGACCAGCACGGGCTACGAGCCACTTTCCCGTATCTGGATAACGTCACCATCTGCGGCCATGACCTGCAGGATCATGATGCCAACCTACAAAAATTCCTTCGTACGGCCACTCTCCTGAACCTCACATATCATGAGGCGAAGTGTGTTTTCCGGACACGCCGCCTCGCCATCCTTGGGTACGTGATAGAAAATGGTGTCCTTGGTCCAGACCCAGCCCGTATGCGTCCCCTTATGCAGCTTCCCCTCCCTACTACCCTCAAAGCACTGAGGAGATGCCTGGGCTTCTTCTCCTACTATGCCCAGTGGGTTCCCCGTTACGCGGATAAAGCCCGTCCGCTTCTAAAATCGACCTCTTTTCCCCTGGCGGAGGAGACCCGTCGGGCCTTCGACGACATCAAAGCGGACATCGCGAAGGCTGCGATGCATACTGTGGACGAATCCATCCCATTCCAAGTGGAAAGTGATGCGTCTGACTTTGCTCTAGCCGCCACCCTTAACCAGAGGGGCCGTTCGGTGGCCTTCTTTTCCCGGACCTTACAAGGCCCTGAGATTCGACACTCCTCGGTCGAGAAGGAGGCCCAGGCCATCGTGGAAGCCGTCCGGCACTGGCGCCATTATCTTGCGGGCCAACGATTTACCTTAATTACGGACCAGCGGTCAGTTGCCTTCCTGTTTATCACCAGGCAAAAGGGCAAGATTAAGAATGACAAGATCTTGCGGTGGAGGATTGAGCTCTCCACCTACAGATATGATATCATGTACCGGCCCGGGAAGCTCAATGAGCCCCCAGATGCCCTGTCCCGGGGATCTTGTGCCAGCGCCCAACTAGACCAGCTACAGTCCCTCCATAACGACCTCTGTCATCCGGGTGTCACCAGATTTTTTCACTTTGTCAAGTCCCGTAACCTGCCCTACTCCCTCGAGGAAGTCCGGACGATTACCAGGCAATGCAGGGTCTGCGCTGATTGCAAACCGCAGTTCTACCAGCCAGGTAGGGCGCACCTTGTAAAGGCCACTCGCGCGTTTGAGCGCCTTAGCATTGATTTTAAAGGCCCCCTCCCCTCCTCTAACCGCAATGTTTATTTCCTGAATATCACTGATGAATACTCACGTTTCCCTTTTGCCTTCCCCTGCTCGGACATGACCACAGCTACAGTGATTCGGACCCTGAACAAGCTCTTCACCCTGTTCGGCTTCCCAGCCTATGTTCATAGCGATCGTGGGTCCTCTTTCATGAGTGACGAGCTGAGGCAGTACCTGCTCGCCAAAGGCGTTGCCTCCAGCCGCACCACTAGCTATAACCCCAGGGGCAATGGTCAAGTAGAGCGGGAGAACGCAACCGTCTGGAAGGCCGTTCTATTAGCGTTACGGTCTAGGGGCCTTCCAGTCAGCCGTTGGCAAGACATCCTTCCGGACGCATTCCATTCCATTAGGTTACTCTTGTGCACAGCGACCAATACGACCCCTCACGAGCGGATGTTTTCATTTCCCAGGAAGTCCTCCTCGGGTACTTCGCTCCCAGATTGGCTGATGTCCCCGGGGCCCGTCCTGCTTCGGAAGCATGTCCGGACCCATAAGGCAGATCCCTTGGTCGAGGAGGTCCAATTGCTCCACGCTAATCCTCAATACGCTTATGCAGCGTACCCTGATGGGCGGGAGGACACGGTTTCTGTCCGTGACTTGGCACCTGCGGGTGCCCCTGAGGTCACCACGTCCTTCCGCCCCACGGTCCCTGGTGTTGTCCACTCGGAGACTGCTACGCCTCTTCCTCCCTCAGTCCCTGTCTCCAATGTGGTGCGCCCAGAGCCTGTTGCGGCCCCCCACCCCCCAGCTCCGGTTCCCACTGTTCCCCATACGCCACCAGGGCCACTGCTCACTCCTCTTGCCCCTGTGTACAGCTCGCTTGAGTCGCCGGAGCCGTACCCGACGACTGGACGGGACGACGGATCGGTCCGCTTCACACCATCTGGCGCCTTCTCTCGACGCTCACTGTACGGAGCCTGGGCCGACATCGCTCCCTGCTCGGACGACTCTGCGACCTGCACTACGACGATTGCGACGGTGGATCAAGCCACCGGTTCGTCTGGACTTGTAATATTGTTTCCGCTTCACCCCCGTGTTGTTTTTTAAAGGAAGGGGTGAATGTGGTGGACCTCAGTTGTGCCTTTGTCCTATTTGGACCACCGTTGTGTGTGTTTGTCATACCTGGACACATCCCCTTCCGGTTTGGTTCCTCCCCTCGGCACCTAGTATAAAGGTGGCTGTCTCCTCCCCTTGTTCAGTCCAGGTCTGTTATTTGTTGGGATCTGCTCCTGATTCTGTTGTGAATAAAAGCCTACACTTGTATTGGCATACCAGTAGTCTTTCGCTTTTTTAATAGCGCATCAGGGACCCGCAATTTCCTCTCTAGCCTCCCACAACATCTTGTGATATACTTCATCAGGTCCCGGGGATTTATCTACCTTGATGCGCTTTAAGACTTCCAGCACCTCCTTCTCTGTAATATGCACACTCCTCAAGACATCACTATTTATTTCCCCAAGTTCCCTAACATCCATGCTTTTCTCAACAGTAAATACTGACGAGAAATATTCATTTAGGATCTCACCCATCTCTTGTGGATCCGCACATAGATGACCTTGTTGATCCTTAAGAGGCCCTACTCTCTCCCTTGTTACTCTTTTGCCCTTTATGTATTTGTAGAAGCTTTTTGGATTCTCCTTTGCCTTATCTGCCAAAACAATTTTGTGTCCCCTTTTGCCCTCCTGATTTCTCTCTTAACTCTACTCCTACACCCCCTATACTCTTCAAGAGATTCACTTGATCCCAGCTGCCTATGCATGTCATGTGCCTCTTTCTTCTTCTTGACCAGGGCCTCAATATCACGAGTCATCCAGGGTTCCCGACTTCTGCCAGCCTTGCCCTTCACTCTAAGAGGAATGTGCTTACCCTGAACCCTGGTTAACACACTTTTGAAAGCATGCCACTTACCAGGCATCCCTTTGCCTTCCCACAGACTCCCCCAATTAACTTTTGAAAGTTCCTGCCTGATACCATCAAAATTGGCCTTGCCCCAATTTAGAATTTTAACTTTTGGGACAGACCTATCATTCTCCATAGCTATCTTAAAACTAATAGAGTTATGGTCACTGGTCCCAAAGTGATCCCTCACTAACACTTCTGTCACCTGCCCTTCCTTATTTCCCAAGAGGAGTTCAAGTTTTGCCCCCTCTCTAGTCGGGCCATCCACATACTGAATGAGAAATTCCTCCTGAATACACAACAAATTTCTCTCCATCCAACCCTCTAATACTATGGCTGTCCCAGTCAATGTTGGGAAAATTCAAATCTCCGACTATTATCACCCTATTTTTCTTGGAGCTATCTGTAATCTCCTTATATATTTGCTCCTCAATTTCCCGCTGACTATTTGGGGGCCTATAATACAACCCTATCAAAGTGATTTCCCCCTTCTTATTTCTCAGTTCTACCCATATAGACGCAGTGGCCGAACCCTCGGATATATCCCCTCTCAGTACGGCCGTGATGTTTTCCCTAATCAAAAGTGCAACTCCCCCTCCTCTCTTACCTCCTGTTCTATCTTTCCTATAGCATCTGTGCCCTGGAACATTCAGCTGCCAGTCCTGTCCCTCCCTTAGCCATGTTTCAGTAATTGCTATAATATCCCAGTCCCACGTACCCATCAATGCCCTGAGTTCATCTGCCTTGCCCGTCAGGCCTCTTGCATTGAAATAAATGCAGTTTAACCTGGACTTCCCTTCTATCTGTCTTGCTTTTGCCTGATCTGTCTGGTACTAGGATTATTGACACTGCCTTTACTAATTAATGTGCTCTCTTTAACTTCCGTGCTGTCCTCAAACTTCCCTTCTGCCTCCCTATTGCTTTGGATCCCACCCCCCTGCCAAACTAGTTTAACCCCTCCCGAGTGGCAAATCTAGCAAATCTCCCTGCCAGGATGTTAGTTCCCCTTCAGTTCAAATGTAACCCATCCCTCTTGAACAGATCAGCCCTTCCCCAGAAAAGATCCCAATGATCCAAAAATCTAAATCCCTGCCCCCTGCACCAGCTCTCAAGCCAGGCATTCATCTGCCTAATCCTCCTATTCCTACTCTCACGAGCATGTGGCACCGGTAGTAGTCCTGAAATTGCTACCTTCGAGGTCCTGTACGTTAGCCTTCTGCCTAACTCTCTATATTCACATTTCAGGACCTCGTCCCCTTTCCTACCTATGTCGTTGGTACCAATATGTACAATGACCTCTGTCTGCTCACCCTCTCCCTTAAGAATGTCCTGCAATCGCTCAGAGACGTCCTTGACCCTGGCACCAGGGAGGCAACACACCATCCTGGAGTCTCGATTGCGGCCACAGAAACGCCTGTCTGTGCCTCTAACTAGCGAGTCCCCTATTGCTACTGCTCGCTTGCTCTTTGCCCGACCCTGTCCCACAGCAGAACCAGCTGTGGTGTCACAGGCCTGGCTGCTGCTGGTATCTCCCCCTGACAGGTTTTCCCCCTCAACAGTATCCAAAATGATATACCTGTTTGAAAGGGGAATAGACACAGGAGACTCCTGCACTACCTGCCTGCCTCTCCTGGCAGTCACCCATCTACCTGTCTGAACCTGTGGTGTGACAACCTCCCTGTAACTAGCGTCTATCACACTCTCTGCCTCCTGTATGCTCCGCAGCGCATCCACCTGCTGCTCCAACCAAACAATGCGGTTTGTGAGGAGCTGCAACTGGAGACACTTCCTGCAGACAAAGTTGTCAGGGAGACTAGATTGCTCCCTAATTGCCCACATCTGACAGGAGGAGCATGCCACTGCCCTAGCTGCCATATTGCCCTTATACAAGTCAAAGGATAAAAGAATTGCAACTCACCTGTCCCTTGCTTGTGGTCCTCCTGCCGACTTTTTTTTTGGTTAGAGGAGGAGGGACGGAGGGAAACGCTCTACATATCTTTGTATCATTTGCAAACTTAGCAACAGTGCCTTCAGTTCCTTCTTCCAAATCGTTAATGTATATTGTGAACAGTTGTAGACCCACCACCAACCCCTGAGGCACACCACTAGTCACCGGCTGCCATCCTGAAAAATACCCCTTTATCCACACTCTCTGCCTTCTGCCAGTCAGCCAATCCTCTATCCATGCCAGGATCTTACCCGTAACACCATGGGCACTTAACTTATTTAACAGTCTCCTACGCGGCACCTTGTCAAAGAGCTTCTGGAAATCTAAATAAATCAAGTCCACTGGTTCTCCTTTATCTAACTTCCTTGTTACCTCCTCAAAGAATTCCAACAGATTTGTCAGACACGACCACCCCTTGACGGAGCCGTGCTGACTCAGTCCTATTTTGTCATGCACTTCCAATACTCCGCAATCTCATCTTTAATAATGGACTCTAAAATCTTGCCAATGACCAAAGTCAGGCTAACCGGCCTATAATTCCCCATCTGCTGTCTTCCTCCCTTCTTAAACAGCGGTGTTAAACTAGCTACTTTCCAGTACTCTGGGACCCTCCCTGCCTCCAGTGATTCCTGAAAGATCACCACCATTGCCTCCACAAATTCCTCAGCAATCTCTTTCAGAACCCTGAGGTGTAGTCCATCCAGTCCAGGTGATTTATCCACCTTCAGACCTTTCAGTTTCCCTAAAACCTTCTCCATTGCGATGACTACGACACTCGCCTGTGCCCTGATTCTCCTGGAGCTGTGGCATCCCACTGGTATCTTCCACCGTGAAGACTGATGCAAAGTAACTATTCAGTTCCTCTGCCATTTCTTTGTTTCCTATTATTACTTCTCCAGCCTCATTTTCCTGTGGTCCAATGTCTATTTTTGCCTCTCTCTTACTTTTTATATATTGAAAAAAACTTTTCCTATCTTCTTTTATATTACTAGCTAGCTTACATTCATATTTCATCCTCTCCCTCCTTATTGCTTTTTTTGTTGTCCTCTGCTCGCTTTTAAGGCTTCCCAATCCCCTGGCTTCCCACTAATTCTCGCCACTTTGCATGTTTTTTCTTTTGCTGTCCTTGACTTCCCTTGTCAGCCATGGATGCCTCATCCTCCCCTTAGCATGTTTCCTCCTCCTTGGGATGAATTTCTGTTGTGCCTCCCGAATAACCCCCAAAAGCTCCTGCCATTGCTGTTCCACTGTCTTCCCTGCTAGGCTCCCTTTCCAATCAACTCTGGCCAGCTCCTCACCCATGTCTTTGTAGTCACTTTTATTTAATTGTAATACCATTACATCTGATTCCAGCTTCTCCCTCTCAAACTGCAGGATACATTCTATCATATTGTTGCCACTGCTCCTTTAGGGTTCCTTCACCTTAAGTTCCCTAATCAAGTCTGCCTCATTACTCATCACCAAATCCAGAATTGCCTGTTCCCTAGTAGGCTCTGTCACAAGCTGCTCCAAAAAACCATCTCTTAGACATTCCACAAATTCCTTTTCTTGGAATCCACTGCCTACCTGATTTTCCCAGTCCACCCAGTTGAGAAGCAAAGGAAGTAGATTGAAGGGATCCAACTAGTTAAGGCTTCTGCCAGATGTTGGGCCAATAGTGAAGGCTATCTCTGGCTAGGCAACAAAATATACACGGGTCCTCATGGATCACTTTCTTTGAAGTGTCCTGCAATAAGCATGCTGAAACTTTTATTTTGACACCCAGTTTCCCAAAATTCTGGTGACAGAAATGTTTCCTGAATGTTTATTGAATTCCTCAATCAAGTTTCAGAGTATAAGGGACGTATGGAATTAGGTCACAAATCAGCCATGGTCATATTGAATAGTGGAACAGGTTCTAAGATCGAAAAGGACGACTCTTGTGCCCAACTTCCAAGGTTAGAAAATGGGTCCACCTGTGAATGAGTGGTGGCATTCCAGGATAAAGTGAAGACAACTGGAGAGTGGCACAGTGCCTCACTGTTAGCACTGCTGCCTCACAGCGCCAGGGGCTGGGTTCGATTCCCGGCTTGGGTCACTGTCTGTGTGAAGTTTGCACGTTCTCCCAAGTCTGCGTGGGTTTCCTTCAGGTGTTCCGGTTTCCTTCCAAAATCCGAAAGACATGCAGGTTAGGTGCAGGTTAGGTTTGGCCATGCTAAATTCTCCCTCAGTGTACCCAAACAGGTCCTGGAGTGTGGCGACTAGGGGATTTCACAGTAACATTATGGCAGTGTTAATGTAAGCCTACTTGTGACTAATAAATAAACTTTAAAACTTTTCACCATGTTCACTGATCTAACTGCACCTGAAGCGTATGATGTCTCAGAATGCCTACCTTAAGCTTAAAATCATCACAAAGATCTCAAACTGAAGATTAATGGCCTACTCCTGCTCCTATTTTCTAAGCCTACTTGTGATGCTAACGCATAATAAATAAAAAAATAGAAACAATCCTGGGGGGTTGAGTTTATCTCTAAGAGCTTTCAGTATGTGATGTTAATTTGGCTGTTGGGTTGTTTTACATAAACCAACCAAATTATCCTTATTTAAATCACGGTGCATCACAAAGATATCAAAAAGTGGATAAGACAAGACTTGCTGCATGGCAAAAAAAACTATTTCAATGAATTACTTCTATGCAGTGACCTTACTCATCAATATTTTTGCTTTATTCTTTCATGGGACGTGGGCATTACTGGCAAGGCTGCATTTGCTGTCTGTCTCTACTGAGCCAGACTGGGCAAGGGTGGCAGATTTCCTTCTTGAAAGTACATTGGTGAACCAGGTAGGTTTTTACAACAATCAGTGATAGTTTCATGTTCACTTTTATTGAGACTAGCTTTCTATTCCAGATTTATTAATTGAAGTTTCTTTTCCACCAATTGCCATGGTGGGATTTGAACCTACGTCCTTGGCAAATTAGTCTGGGCTTCTGGATTATGAGACCAGTGATAAAACCACTGCGCTACCATGGGATAATGGAATGGCTATGGAATTACAATAATACATAGAAATATACATAAAATTCACAGCACGGGAGCAGGCTATCAAGCTCAACCATGCAAGAAACTATCTCTAATCACATTTACCTGCATTGCCTCCATGTCATTTCAACCCCCTTTCCTTTGAAATGGGATAATTGAAATAATTCAGCATTAAATATAATAGCTTTGAAGCAGACACATGTAGCTATGAGCTTAACAGCTTTAAAATAAATTAGATCTCTTTCTCAGCAAGCTGGCGTGGGAAAGTAACGACTACAAATTTAATGGGTAGGATTTTATGGTCTTGCTCGTCCCGAAACTGTAAAATCCTGCCTGAGGTCAACAGACCTTTCCATTGTCCGACCCTTGCCCACTCCAATTCCCATGGCGGCGGGAGGTAAGTGTACTATTTTCCTCTCCAGATGTTTGGGAGATTGTGCATCACTTCTCTTTGTCTCCAGAAGGTCATCACAGTCTGTCCCTCGTCAAATACCACCAGAGCGTACATTTCTCGCTCCAGATACAAATTGCAATATTTCAAATAAAAACGGAGAAAAACCAGCCATTGATCCCAAGGTTAAAGTTTATGTGAACTTACTCCAGATACCGTAACTGAGCTCTGCTAGAATTGTTTAAACTTGCTAACCCATCAGCACTCTCTTCCCATGCAGTATAAATTGTTGTTCCCTTTACATTTGGTATTCTTGGGAATCTGTCCTGATGAGTGCAAGCCAAAAAGCTTTGACAGCATGTCTCCTTTTTCAGCAATAATCAATTTAGATTTGTTAAGGGATTATAGGAGAGGAAAGAGAGGTCAGGTTAATAAATCAACATCACAAACATGTTAGAGGAAATAAATCCCTTTGTGAGATCTGCATATATTACATATATGTGTGTATAGTCATAGAGGTTTACAGCATGGAAACAGGCCCTTCAGCCCAAATTGTCCATGCCGCCCAGTTTTTAACCACTAAGCTAGTCCCAATTGCCCGCATTTGGCCCATATCCCTCGATATCCATCTTACCCACATAACTGCCTAAATGCTTTTTAAAAGACAAAATTGTACCCACCTCTACTACTACCTCTGGCAGCTCGTTCCAGACACTCACCACCATCAAAAGAAAAATTTGCCCCTCTGGACCCTTTTGTATCTCTCCCCTCTCACCTTAAACCTATGCCCTCTAGTTTTAGACTCCTCTACCTTTGGGAAAAGATATTGACTCTCTAGCTGATCTGTGCCCCTCATTATTTTATAGACCTCTATAAGATCAACCCTCAGCCTCCTACGCTCCTGGGAAAAAAGTCCCAGTCTATCCAGCCCCTCCTTATAACTCAAACCATCAAGTCCTGGTACCATCCTAGTAAATCTTTTCTGCACTCTTTCTAGTTTAATAATATCCTTTCTATAATAGGGTGACCAGATATTCCAAGTGTGGCCTTACTAATTTCTTGTACAACTTCAATAAGACTTCCCAACTCCTGTATTCAATGTTCTGATCGATGAAACCAAGCATGCTGAATGGCTTCTTCAACACCCTGTCCACCTGTGACTCCACTTTCAAGGAGCTATGAACCTGTACCCTAGATCTCTTTGTTCTGTAACTCTCCCCAACGCCCTACCATTAACTGAATAAGTTCTGCCCCGATTTGATCTGCAAAAATACATCACCTCACATTTATCTAAATTAAACTCCATCTGCCATTCATCTGGCCCATCATCGGCCCATTGTATATCTAGAAATATGGCCCATATCTTCCGATCAGGAGCAGAAACCCTTATTTCTGACCCTAATCAGACGAAACAAAATACACATTTATCTTGCTCCAATTTTTATGAACAATCTCCTGAAGGAGCATCCTTCAGATCTGATTCAGTGCAGTAAATCTCACTGGGAGTAGCACAGAGAACCAGTGCAGAAGCCACACTCCCTTTTATGGCACTAGCTGCCATATTCCACTAATTAAAGAGTTTAGAAGTGTCCCAAAGTTTCTTTGCAAAGCCAGGAGAGAAGTTTTGTGCATACGGGGTTAGGGTGGGGAAGATATGTGGGTAACATGGCAAGGTGGCAGGTGGGTGAGTGAGGTAAGCAGGTTGGAATTGGTCTGGACAGTCAGGCCAGTCCAAGATAGTAAAGGTGGGTCATGGGGGAGTCAGATCTGGTCAGGGGGTAGTTAGGGTGGTTAGGGGTGCATTCAGTAGTTAAGGGGAAGGTCTGGTGTGGGGGGGGTGGTGATGGTTAATGTGAGTGATTGGGGATGTCAGTTGTATAGGCGCCCTGGAGTTAGGCTTGAGTTTTGTCTGGATAACTAATACGTTCACCAAGGTCAGTCCTCCAGCACAACAATGTTTTAGTAAAACAAAGAAAAGGTCACATCTGCGGCTTACAACAAACCGAGGCCTGTGGTCTCAGGCTGCACAACACATGGTCCAGGCCATGAGTGCAGGGTTTAAACTCCCGCTATTCGTCTCTCATTGGACAAGCTCCCACTCACTCAATAGGGAAACCCATACTCCGCAAAGCCCATAGGGAGACGTATCAATGATGCCTCGTGTCCCCGTGGCCACCAGAACAGTAACTATCCAGGTAAGTAAGTCAGAACCATCCAAACATTTCCGACTCTAAATCTGATTGGGAGACCTTTTCGGAGGGCCCCAGGAGGCAGGGGAATTGTTTGAAAGTTCAAACTTCCCAGGCAATTCCCACAGAGGCCCTTGCATTTGGGCCTCTGTGGGAATTGTGGGGGGGCGGGTGTCCTATCATGAACCTTCCGGGGTGCGTCTGGACTGTGAGCATCCGGATACCGGGGCACCTGGCCAGTAATTTCTTTGAGATATCATATATATAAAGTGTCTTTGGGGATGAAACATCAAAGTGCTTCACAGATTGAGCCCCTTTTTGAAGTGCAGTGACCTGTGATGTAAGCAAATACAGCAGTCATTCTGTGGCAGCAACATCTCCCTTCAAATCATGAGATAAATGGCCACTTAATCTGTTCCTGGTGGTATTGGTTTACTGAGGAATGTTGGCCTGGACACTGCGCAGCTTCAAGCAGTGCCCTGAGCAAAGGGAGACCTCAGTTTGAGATCTTAATCAAAGATGCAGCTGCCTGACAGCTCTAAGTAGATTATGTGCATATGGCCTGGTTTGGGGTTTATTCCCATAGCTTCTGACCCACAGTTGAGATAGTTGAGCCAAGTTGAAGCAGAGAATTTTGTCATAGTTTTGCGGGGGATTAATAACGTGGCCAGATTTGTATGATGTTATTGGAGAAAGACAATGATATAGAGAATAAGCCGATTCTGAGGGAATAAGCATGAATAGGACCACACTCATATCCGCCCCCCCCCACCCTCTCCCCCCGACCCCCCACCCCACACCCCACAAAGTGCGCCAATTGTGATGTTTTTCCCTTTAAGGGCAACACAGCAGAAATGGGTCACCTGGCTGGAGGGACCAATTGGAATTGAGAGTGGGTAATCATCCCTGGGGGTGGAGTCCTCTCTTAGGCACAAGACATCTAGAAGGCATGTTGTAGATGTGGAGGGACTGGACCAGCTGGTGGGTTTCCCTAGGGCAGTGGGGGGAGAGAGGGGGGAGGGGTGGTGGTGTTGAGGCCGCAGTTTTTCCTTATTTAATATCCCTTGTGTTCCTGATTAAGTCTGTGAACGTGCATCATTACATTGGCGACAAGGATGGGATGGATTACGAGAACACTGCCTCTGGCCCGACACGTGTGAGTATCCTGTTTTCATCAAAGTCTGAAGGATAAAGATACTCAGCTGAAAGTCTGCCTTTGGGTGAATAGACCCAGTGAGATGCTGCCAGAGGCTGACAGATGGACATAGAATGAGCCTGGATTGGCCAGTACAGTCAGAAGTTTAGAAATATATTTGAAAAAAAGAGAAAATAACCTTCAGAGTTTAAGAAAAAGAGGAACTCAAGTTAAAAATAAAAGATAAAGTATCTGCAAAGTTTTTTTAAAGAAATCATAGAAATCATAGAAACCCTACAGTACAGAAAGAGGCCATTCGGCCCATCGAGTCTGCACTGACCACAATCCCACCCAGGCCCTACCCCCATATCCCTACATATTTTACCCACTAATCCCTCTGACCTACGCATCTCAGGACACTAAGGGGCAATTTTAGCATGGCCAATCAACCTAACCCGCACATCTTTGGACTTTGGGAGGAAACTGGATCACCCGGAGGAAACCCACGCAGACACGAGGAGAATGTGCAAACTCCACACAGACAGTGACCCAAGCCGGGAATCGAACCCAGGTCCCTGGAGCTGTGAAGCAGCAGTGCTAACCACTGTGTTACAGCACAGAAGGAGGCCATTTGACCCGCTGTGTCTTCACTGGTTCACTGAAGGAGCAATCCACTGGTGC
Organism: Mustelus asterias; assembly: GCF_964213995.1. NCBI lineage: Eukaryota > Metazoa > Chordata > Chondrichthyes > Carcharhiniformes > Triakidae > Mustelus > Mustelus asterias. The sequence goes on along the minus strand of NC_135812.1, from coordinate 61,525,995 downwards.
CATTCGCCTGCCTTCCTCCCTGTTTCTGTAGAGTGTTTAAATTTCAGTGTTTTTTTCCCCAAAGCAGTCAGTATGTCTGGAGGGAATGCAGCAGATGCTGGAAAGCAGGGTAATTAATCATTTTAACCCTGTAGTGTTTACTTAGAATGAAACTAATTGCTTTTTGTTAGAGAGGATTCCTGGCATTCTTTTGATTAAAGTAATGGAAGGTGAGTTAAGTATACAAGGTCATATAGTCATGTGATATGAGAGGTGGGAGGAGTTAGGTTTGTAGCAGAAACAGTTTTTTTTCTGTGTTCAGTTGCTGGAGAGGGCTGATTCTGTATACCTAGTCTAAACTCCAGGAAAACCTAAGCAAACAAAAGGTCCATTAACTCTACAAATTTTGCTTTATTTATTAGTGCCACAGGTTACTGCAATGAAGTTACTGTGAAAATTCCCTAGTTGCCACACTCCGGCGCCTGTTCGGGTACACTGAGGGAGAATTTAGCATGAGCAATGCACCTAACCAGCACACCTTTCAGACCATGGGAGGAAACCACGCAGACACGGGGAGAACGTGCGGACTCCGCACAGACAGTGACCCAAGCCAGGAATCGAACCCGGTAGAGTGGTCCCCGAGGATAAAGAACTTACAGGGTAGTGGACTGTAGGAAAGGCTGCTCTTTCTGAGAGCTAGCATCAGCAAATGGGATTCTTCTCTTTGCTGCAAGTTTCTCTGACTCTGTGATTACATAAACACGGTCTCTGTGCGTCTCTTGGACTTCATTGTCCAATAACTAGTGGAGCTTAGCCAATAGGAACTCAGCAGAACGCCAAAGCTGGAGAGAATTTGAAGATTATTTTTGAGAACAGATGCAACTCACTGACAGGCACCCTGAAACAGTCCTAGTTAGAGGCAATTCATTACTGTCCCACTTTCCTCTTTACCCCTGCCGTGTCACTGCCAGACACCACTTCTTGGTTGCCTACCAAAGGCAACAATTCACAAAGTATTAAAAGTTAGCTCCAGATGACATGGATTTAATATTAAAAAATCCTTCCCAAATGTTCAAGTTAATGAATCTGAAAGGCTGTGTAAATGCCTGCCCAGTGACTTTTTACAGAGCTGTAAACATAGATGATTGGCAAGCTGCTCCAACACCAACTTTTCCCTTATTACTTTGCGTTTAAAACTTTAAAATTTATGACAGGGTGGGGCCCTTTCTATTTTTAATAGCCTGAAGGAGAGCCAGGCAGGTTAACAAAGGAAGGAATTGTCTTCCAGGAGACCACGGCCTCTCCTTAGTTTTCTGCAGGCAGCAGTTTGCTAATTGTGACTGAGATCAGTTCAGTGCCAGCGGTTGAGAATTGGACTTTTGGCGCATCTACTTGGACGCATTCAGCAGGCCAGCTACTGATGGTTTGGAGTCATTGTGTTTTTGTATGGTCCACGCTGAGCACATGCATGTGGACATCATAGAATGGTAGAATCTTTCAGCACTGATGGAGGCAGTTCAACCATTGTGTCTGTGTGATGATACTGTACTGTTGATATATTTTATGTTTCTGTAGAGCGTTTAAATTTCAATGTTTTTTTCCCCCGAAGCAGTCAGTATGTCTGGAGGGAATGTAGCAGATGCTGGAAAGCAGGATAATTACTCCTTTTAACCCTGTAGTTTTTACTTAGAATGAAATTAATTCCATTTTGTTAGAGAGGGCTTCCATTAAAGTAATGGAAGGTGAGTTAGGTATACAAGGTCATATAGTCATATGATATGAGAGGTGGGAGGAGTTAGGTTTGTAGCAGAAACAGTATTTTTTCTGTGTTCAGTTGCTGGAGAAGACTGATTCTGTATACCTAGTCTAAAACCCCAGGAGAACCTAAATGAATAAAAGGTCCATTAACTCTACAAAGTAACACATGCCTGGCTAAAATCGGTTATTATCCTGAATTCCTAACACTTGAGCTATATGGTTTCCCAGACAAATTAACTCCTGACTCTTAAACCAGCCTCCCATCCATTGACTCTGTCTACACTTCCCGCTGCCTTGGCAAAGCAGCCAGCATAATTAAGGGCCCCACGCACCCCGGACATTCTCTCTTCCACCTTCTTCCGTCGGGAAAAAGATCCAAATGTCTGAGGTCACCGACTCAAGAACGGCTTCTTCCCTGCTGCTGTCAGGGAATGGACTTACCTTGCATTAAGATGATCTTTCTCTACACCCTAGCTATGATTGTAACACTACATTCTGCACTCTCTCGTTTCCTTCTCCATGAATGGTATGCTCTGTCTGTATAGCGCGCAAGAAACAATACTTTTCACTGTATCCCAATACATATGACAATAACAAATCAAATCAAATCAAATCAAAAAAGCAACTCCACTTTACAAATAAAATATATTAAAATAGCAAAGTATTATCACACACCTGAGATGAAGCATCCTCTCTGCACATTTATGCCAAAATAGAAAAATTGCTCGCGTCTAGTTTGGCTTCATGATATACCTGGAGGTTGGGATCCAGTACTCTAACACCTGTGTCAACTCTTTGGGCTATCAAACTCATCTCCCTGCTTCCATTCTTTTCCCATAGGCCCTCAAAATTCCCTCAAATATTTATCCAATTCTCTTTCCAATGTTATTATTGATCCTGCTCCTGTCAGCCTTTCAAGCAGTGCATACTGGATCAAAATGATTTGCTGTGTAAAAAATATTTCCTCACATGGTGCTTCTTGTTCTTTTACCAATTCTGCCAGAGCCACTCAGTTCCTGACCTCATCACAACCTTATTTCAAACATGGACAAAAGAGTTAAACTCCAGAGATGAGGTGAGGGTGACTGCCCTTGCCACCGAATGTGGCATCAAAGAACTCAACAAAACTGGGATCAATGGGAATCGGGGGTAAACTGCACTGGTTGGAATCATACTTGGCATAAAGGAAGATGGTTGTGGTTGTTGGAGATTAATCATCTCAGCTCCAGGACATCACTGCAGGAGTTCCTCAGGGTGGTGTCCTCGGCCCAACCATTGTCAGTTGCTCCATCAATGGCCTTCAATCCATCGTAAGGTCAGAAGCAGGCTGTTCAATAATAACTGCACAATGTTCAGCATCATTCATGACTCTTCACTTAGTGCAACAGTCTGTACCCATATGCAACAAGACCTGGACAATATCCAAGTTTGGGCTGACAAGGGGCAAGTAACATTTGTGCCACACAAGTGGCAGGCAATGATCATCTACAAGAGAAAATCCAACCATCACCCTTGACATTCAATGGCATTACCATTGCTGAATCCCTCATTATCAAGGTTGTGGGGGTTACCATTGACCAGAAGCTGAACTGTACCAGCCAGATAAAATACTCTGGCCACCAGAGCAGGCTAGAGGCAGAAAGTTCTGTGGAGAGTCCTGACTCTCGAAAGCCTGCCCACCATCGACAAGGCACAAGTCAGGAGTGTGATGGAATACAAGAAACTCAACACCATCCAAGACAATGCAGCCTGCTTGGCACCCCTTCCACCACCTTTAACCTCCACCGCAGCAGTGTGTGCCATCTACAAGATGTACTGCAACAACTCACCAAGCTCCTTTCAAACCTGCAACCTCCACCATCTAGAAGGGCAAGGGAAGCATCTGCATGGGAACATCACTAACAGCAAATTCCTCTCCAAACCACAGACCATTCTGACTTGGAAACATTTTGGCTGTTCCTTCACTGTCATTGAGTCAAAATCCTGGAACTCCCTCCCTAACTGCGCTGTCATATAGTCATAGAATCGTACAGTGCAGAAAAGGCCCTTCAGCCCATTGAGTCTGCACCAGCAATAACTACCACTAAAGTCACGCCAATCCCATTTTCCAGCACTTGTCCCATAGTCTTGAATGTTACGATGTTTCAAGTGGTCACCCAAATATTTTTTAAAGGTTGTAAGGTTTCCGGCTGCCACTACCTTCCCAGCCAGGCAGTGCATCCAGATTCTCACCATCCTCTGAGTAAATTTTTTTTCACACAAATCCCCTCTGAATCTCCTGCCCCTCACCCTAAAACTATGCCCCCTCGTGATTGACCATTGAACCAAGGGGAACAGCTGCTTCATATTCATCCTGTCCAAACAGGGACAGCAGAGGCGATGGCCTAGTGGTATTATTGCTAGACTATTAGTCCAGAAACTCAGCTAATGTTCTGGGGACTCAGGTTCAAATCCTGCCACGGCGGATGGTGGAATTTGAATTCAATAAAAAATATCTGTAATTAAAAATCTAATGGTAACCACGAAACCATCGTCGATTGTCGGAAAAACCCATCTGGTTCACTAACGTCCTTTAGGGAAGGAAATCTGCCGTCCTTACCTGGGGTTTGCGGGGGAGGGCGGGGGGGTTGGGACCCAGATCATCCTCTGGTCAGGGGGGGGTTCCGCTGCCAGTCTGCGGCTGATCGGTGGAGAGGGAGGGGACAGGGGGTTCCGCCGCCACTCTGCGGGCGATCCCTCCTCCCCACCGGAGGAACGAATCCCTCCTGCCGGAGTGGACGTGCGGCCATGCCATCCAACAAAACCTTCAAGATGAAGCGATTCCTCGCTAAGAAGATGAAGCCATCTCTCCTGCTCTCTTGCCCCTGCAGGCAAGAGTAATCTTTGGCTGGTAGTGTACCAGTTTTGGTGTATCCATTTACAGGCCCAGCTTGGTCCCTCTCCAGTGTCTCCTCTTGGACTTGTACTGATCTTGTAGCTGGTTTTCATGTGGATCCACTGTGGAATCGGCCGGTTCTGGTTCACCTTCTTAGCGAGGAATCGCTTCATCCTGAAGGTTTTGTGGGATGGCATGGCCACACGTCCACTCCGGCAGGAGGGATCCGTTCCTCTGGTGGGGAGGAGGGATCACCCGCAGAGTGGCGGCGAACAACCCTGCCCCCTCCCTCCCCACCGATCAGCCGCAGACTGGCAGCGGAACCCCCCTGACCAGAGGATGATCTAGGTCCCACCACCGCCCCCCCCCCCCCCCCTCCTGACCAGAGGATGACCTGGGTCAGAGAGCCCTTGCAGGCTCTGAGCCCGCTCTTCGGAAGCTGCAGCGACGATTTCAGACTTTTATTTACCAGGTCGTTAAAAGCGCGGATCCGGATCGGGCCAGAAGACGGTAAAGTGGAATTTGGCGGTAGAGTTGGGCGCGCAGTTCATTAAGTCGATTTAATGATCGGGAGTCGGTAAAGCCATGATCTGCTCGAATCGGGTGCAGATCGCGGTATAGGCCCGACGCCCAACTTTACCGCGATTACGCACCCAAAAACGGGCACGACGTTTTGGTAAAATCAGGCCCTATGTGTAGCGTGCTTTGGAAGACCAGGAGTAACTTTGGAATACGATTCCCCAAGCTCATCACCATTGTCATTTCCCTCTCCTCTGTTCACATCTACTGGTGAAGATTGTTTGCTGTGATGAGTCAAGAATTCCATTCTCATTGCATAATGTGAACACCTGTAAAAGATGAACTCAACTACTTTTTTTCCTCTGTTGATTCTTATGTTCCTGTAGTTTTGTGCTCTGAATTCTTTTACAGTTGAATATCACTTATCTGATCTCACTGCACTCAGGAAGGTTAACGGTTGTCACAGAGTGTAGAGTGTGGAGCTTGCTCATCTGAACAGGGATGAGAGAGCTAGGACTGGTATAGCACTATTTCGGGCTATGCTAGCAATTCCCCAGCTCTCAATAAGTGCCGATAAAGATTTGAACTGAGGATGGCTTCCTGTGCTCGGATTTACAGTACATCTGTCCACCCCCATTTCACTTAAAGAGCCTGCCAGGAAGAAGATGTCTTTAATCCATCTGTCTGAATCAGCTTTAGATCTCACTGGGACAAGCACAGTGCTTGCCCCTGCAGTTTTGCACACCAGTGTTATCACAGCATCTAGTTTGTTTCTAGTGTGAATAAGACACGGTTTGAAAAACTTTCAAACATCTTGAATATTATTGATCTCCACACAGAATAGAATCAGTTCAGCAAAGTGGGAGCAAAACGTATTTAGACAACCTGGCTCAGTTATACACAATACACATACACACATTACATACACAAATCCTTGATACCTTCTGCCACGTCTTAATAAATTCTGCTACTGAATCAGGATCACGATAATTTTTAATGCTCCCTCCTTTGGACCATTTACTGCTTTATATAGCAGTCAATTCCACAACTTAATTAAATGTTAAACAACTATGCAGTTTAAATTTCAGCTAGCAATTTGTTTAGCTCATAATTACATCCTTTAAGTCCCTAATTCAGCTCAAAAAAAACTCACATATTCCCATCACAATTTCAAGAATTTGCATTTTTTCCCTTTTAAATTCTCTTCTAAACCATAACAGGTTTATTAACTCCTGCAGTCTTTCATAAAATCCATAAGAATCTATAGAATCCCTACAGTGCCGAAGGAGGCCATTTGGCCCATCGGGTCTGCACCAAGTCACCAAAAGAGCATCTTACCGAGGCCCATTCCCTGCCCTACCCTCCGTAACCCTGCACATTTACTAGGGCCAATCCAGCTAACCTACACATCTTTGGACACTAATTTGGACTCTTGAATATGAACTTCATCACATGGGTGAAATTTGAGACATGGCAGTATACACATCTCAAAATATATAGGACAAGCAGTGAACCATTTCTGATTCACACTGGGAAAGCCAGTCTCTGAATTGGTAAAGTTATTTGGGCAGGGATCGTATGACAGTATTGTTATTTTGGTGAGGTGAAATTATATTTATAAAAGACATTTCATATTTCCACATAATAATCATCTGCCACATGTTACAATCCATGTAGAGACTGATAACTTAAAAAAAAGAGATTTGATTTCCCAGTGACCGATCTAAAGGAATCACGTGACAAGACTCCATGTTTTAAGATGTTTACTGCAACTAATAAACTAAAATCGACATCAGATAAACATTACTTAGTAAGCAACTATACTCTGCACGACAAAACAGGTATTTCTTCTTAGCTTCTTAACACGACCAATTATCTCACATTACGGCTGAGATTCTTCCAAAAGTGCTGAATTGGCGAGAATTGCACTCTGTGCCCAGCCGTGAATCTCATTAAAAACCCAGGGGGGCAGGGCCTATTCGCGCCGGAGTCTGACAGTCTGACACTGCGCATGCGCAGTGGTCCCGATCTATCAGTCTCCCCGTTTGCTGGCCAGCTCGATCACTGGCCAGCCCAGGACCCCAGCAGTGTTGCCCGTCCTGCCCCGCCCACGGCCCGATCGTGGCCCCCACAGCAATTCCCAGGCCAGACCTGACCTCCCTCATCCCAGAACGCCCCAATGTCCAGCCCACCCTCCCCCAGCAGTGGCGATCCCCCCACCTCCCTCACCCTGGCAGACCGCCCCCTCCACTGGTCCCCCACGGGTCAGACCCCTCCCCCCCCCAGAGGCAGGCCCCCCTTGGCAGACCACCCCCCAACCCGCCCCAATCATTGCCCTCTCCCCATCCCAGACCAAACCTGTCTGCAGACTGGCAGCAGGACCCCCCCACCCCCACCGATTGCCCTAGGCCCTGCCCACAATAGGCTCTGCCCCCTTGGCACTGCCCAAAGCCCAATGGGCACTGTCAAGATGCCCTCTGGGCATGGGCACTTTTCCCCTTGGGCAGTGCCAGAGGCACAGGGTGCCCATGCCCAGAGGCACCACCCCCCACCACCCAATCCTTCTGGGGGACCCCAATTGCCCCCCTTCATTCTGGAGGGGTCTCCCGCTAGTTCCCCGAATGCTAGTTCCTGCCGGAATGAAGTGCTCTTGGCGGGGTGGGAAATTCAATCGGGACCCTAAGGTTCCCGATAATTAGGTTTAAAACATATTTAAAATACATTTTAAAAATATTTAAATTACTTCCTTGCCTTCCTGCCGGTTTCCAGCGTGGTCTGACCGGTGACTGTTCGTCGGCTCTGGGAGATGTGCATGTGTTCCCGGTGCATGCGCAAATCCCGGTACAAGGCCGGCGACGTGCATCTCCCACCGTGACCTGCCAGAAAAGTTGCAGGTCGCGATGGGAGAATCGCGGCCTACATTTCTATACTACGCTGCACACTGTTACACTGCACACTCTGCGAAATCTTTATGGAAACTAGTCCAAAGTTACTCCAAGCTTCCAGATACACTTCTCCCCATTTCAATGAATCATAACATCCAATGTCCATCAGAAGTTGTTTTTCTTATTCTTCTGGGAATCTCTGAACTGGCTTACAGCAGCAAGGTCCACTACAGTGATTCCCTCTCCTGGAAACTACAGGACAAATCTCCCAAGTGTCCTTAAATTTCTAGTGGTCCAGTCTCTTTGACCAAAAAATATGCTTTCACCTGCATTTAGTCTAGTAGCTAAGAGAAAACAGCGTTTCCTCTTGTCTACAGCAGCTGTCTTCCTCGTGCCTCTATTCTAGGGGCACAATTTTCTGATCTTGCTCGCCTCAATGCTGGGAAATCCCGCTCAAGGTCAAAGACCCTTTGCATGGTCTGTGTCCCACATGCTACGATTCCCGTGGCGGGCGGGGTGGGAAAATTCTGCCCCAGGAATCTCTCTCTCTGAGTTAGTAAATTGGAGCATCTGTAATTTTGCACGAAGACAGTCCAACTGGCTCTGCCTTTGTGTTCAGCTTTTAAATCTGGCACTTGAGATTCAAGAGGACTTGAACTGGAGCCTGGTCCTCATGGCAATCAGGTCACATTGACTTATTCCAAGACAGCAAAGGTCAGATGCTCCACCTTACCTTGAATTAAAAGAGACAGTTTAAAGTATAACCACCTTGTAACATTTAATGGGAACTAAAGGGACTTCTCTACCTGTAATTATATTTACAGGCAACTTTAGAAAAGGAGACCATTCAGCCTAACTGGTCTATGAATCTAACCCAGAAAAGGTTAGACATCCATTTACAGGAGTTTGAGCTGCTGTATTTCTCACTGAGTAGTGCCAAGCTATACTAGTGTTTATTTTTCACATGAGCCACCTCCCATCCTTCTTCAGCTAACACTGCTCACATTATCCTTTTTGTAATGACCTAACTATGTTCGAGGTTGTGGGTTTAAATAAAAAGAAAAAAACCTGGTATGCACACGTAGATTCAATCTGACAACAACACGGTTTATTGAGGAGCTGTTGCCCGTACAGAGTACAAAATGAAATTGAAAGCAGGAGCCTGTGAAACACTCCAATAACTTCACTTTCTCCCTCATTTACTTATCTAGCTCCCTTTAACTTTATCAATGTTAATTGTCTCAACTGCTTCCTGTGGTGGCAAGTGCTAAATTGTTACCAACTTTGGGGTAAAGAAGATCCCCTTAAAACCTTATTGAATTTGCTGGAGGCTATCTTACTTTTAAACAATAAATGGCTATATCTATTTAAACCCCACTTTGGAGTCCCCCATAAGTGGAAAACTTCTCTTGATATCCAGCTTATTAAATCCTTGCATTATTTTAAAGACCTCCATGTGTCCACCTTCATCTTTTCTTTTCTGAAGTTAAGAATCTTTCCTGGTGATTATGAATTCTCCGTTCTATGATTCTGTGAATCATAGAATCACAGAATCCCACAATGCAGAAGGAAGCCATTTGGCCCATCAATTCTCACCAACAATAATCTCACCCTATCCCTATAGCCCCATGTATTTACTGTGTGCTAATGCCCCTGACACTAAGGGGCAATTTATCATGGTCAATCCACCTAACTTGCACATCTTTGGACTGTGGGAGGAAACCGGAGCACCCGGAGGAAACCCACACATTCAGGGGAGAAGGTGTAGATTCCACACAGGCAGCGACCCGAGGCCGGAATTGAACCCAGATCTCTGGCACTGTGAGGCAGCAGTGCTAACCACAGTGCTGCCCATCATAGTGTAACTCATTTGTTTTCACCTTCTCTAGTACATCTATATCCTATTTGTAACATAGATAATAGATTTGTATGATATATGAGCAATAGGGGCGACATAAGCAGAGGCCATGTAGCGGGCTGCCCGCTGGGTACCACGGCCTCGGTGTGTCTCCGGCTGCTGGATTTCCGGCGTCATCAGCTCTATGCAGAAATCGACGGGCAGCTGAATAAATTATTTAAATTATCATTTTAATATTGTTAGCGGGCCCACAACTAAAATCTCTGGGCCCACTAGCCGCCCCCACCCCCCCCCCCCCCTCCCCCCCCGCCCCCAGCCAGGAGTGTTTCACTTCAGTGGGGTTTACAACAGCTCTCCACTAACAGGGAGCTGGCGGCCCAACTCAGCTGGAGTGAAGGGGGGCCATAGAGGCCCCCCAGAGGGTCAGGGTATGGGCGTGACCCCTGGGCATTGCCAACCTGGCAATGCCAGCCTGGCCTCCTGGCACTGCCCAAGGGGCAAAGTAGCAATGCCCACGGAGCACCTTGGGCAGCTCATTGGGCACGAGCAGTGCCAAGAGGGTGGGGTCAGAGAAGGGCAGGGCCTAGTGTGGGGGGGCAGGGCCTATGGGGGGGAAATTGGTGGGGGTGAGGTGTCCCGCTGCCACTCCGCAGTTGGGATCGTGACCAGAGAGAGGGAAGGGTTGATTGGGGCTGACCATTGGGGTGATGGAGGGTTCGGATCTACTGGGGTGGGGGGGGGGGGGGGGGGGGGGGCGGGGGCGGCAGAAATTGGGAGATCTGGACTGCAGGGTTGGGGGGGGGGAATCGGGGCTGGCCTGGACATGTCCAGGAGGCCAGCGATCAGAGGGTGGGGGAAATCGGAGGGCGATGTGGGAAATTTCTAACAAATCAGTGAAGTTTTTAGACAGCGGACATTAAAGCACTGACAGAATTACTGGCAAAGAGTTAAATAATTCTGAAAGCAGGATTATAAGCTAACAAGAGAATAGTTTACACATATGTGAATGCAGTAAGAGAATTAAACAAGTAATTATGATTGAAAACATGTATGTTAATATTTCAAATGTATTTTAAGTATTGTATGAATCATTGTTCACTTCAGCCAAAGGCAGGTTGCCGCAAGGTGTGATGGTAAAGGTGAATAGCTCAGAACCAAAACCCTGGGAACCCTATAGTTAGCAAAATTCATATCAGAAAGTTTCTTACGCAGGGATACAAATTGCAACATTTATGAAAAGGTATATTCATTGTCTAGACTCAGGACAGAAACGTGCCCAGACGCGGGATCACGTGTCAATCCAGTTTGGCAATGATCCAGTGGGAATAGTCCCTTTGAACCCTATAGTGAGTGTCTAGGGTAACCTGGCAATGGGGAAGTGACTTAGCCAAGATAGGAGTTAGCGTCCGGATTTAATGGATGAATGAGATATCATTATGCTGGACGGTGAGATGCAATTGGCTGAGGTGCATGACAGGGATTATTATTGATGTCTGCATTTTAAAGATGATTGATTTTAAGCTAATGTAAGGCAGGAATGATTGATAATTGATTGATAGTCCAAAGATGTGCGGGTTAGGTTGATTGGCCAGGTTAAAAATTGCCCCTTAGAGTCCTGAGATGCGTAGGTTAGAGGGATTAGTGGGTAAATATGTGGGGGTAGGGCCTGGGTGGGATTGTGGTCGGTGCAGACTCGATGGGCCGAATGGCCTCCTTCTGCACTGTAGGGTTTCTATGATTTCTATGATAAGAAAAACTATAAGTCATCTGTTTCGAATTGTAAAGTTCAGATCTATTCGGAGTGGTCTGGCAGCTCCAGCCGAGAGCTTATTCAACCCTCTGATGATCTCCTAGCAGCTGCTGGTTAAATAGAGTGATGTATTTGGTTCAGAAACATTATCTTTGTGAGTCTTGTATCGTCTAAGTTTTCCTGACAGTACTGGTCACCTCGGGTACCCCACCTACAGGGGGCAGCGTTGCAGGGTTGTAGGCTGGCCAGTGATCGGGGGGTGGGGGAGTGTACAGTGATGTAGTGTCACTGTGCTGGCCAGCGATTGAGCTAGCAGTGATTGGGAGGCCAACAGTGCAGGGCTCTGCGTATGCGCTGATCACCGCTCTGAGAGATCGGTGCATGCGCAGTGGCCTGCTCAGCGCTATGCTGCCGGCCTCTCCAGCGGGAATAAGTGCCACCCACTGATTTTTAGAGTGATTCATGCTAGGACACTCTGCAGTGCACAGAGTGTGGGAGATTCAAATTGAAAGTCTTGCTGAAAAAACCTGTTTTTACGCAAATTCGACACTTAGAATTCTTTTGGGAGAATCCCACCCAGAGTCCAAACTGTGAGTCCTTATAAACCCAGAAATATCCTGATTCTGAATGCTGATTGTAACTGAAAAGAAAGAATTGCATTTATATAGCACTTTTCATGATAACTAGATGTCTCAAAGCAGATTACAGCCAAGGAGTCACTCTTTGAAGTGTGGCCGCTGTTGTAACAAAGGAAACACAGCAACCATTTTGTACACAGCAAGATCTCACACATGTGAGAGTGACCAAATCATCTTTTGTTTGCGATGTTGATTGCGAGATAAATATTGGTCAGGATACCCGGCAGAACTTTCCTGCTCCCCTTCAAAACCGTGCCCCACCGAATCTTCTTAATCTATCCAAGACAGCAGGTGGGACCTGCCTTTAATATACTCATCTGAGAGGCAAGACCACCAACAGTGCAGCTCTCCCTCAGTACTGCACTGGAGCATCAGCCGTAATCTTTGTGCTCAAGCCTTGGGCAGGACTTGAATGTGGAACCTTATAATTCAGAGCCAGGAGCACTAACAACTGAGCCACTGCTGACACACAGCAGCAAGTGAAATTGTCTGGATTGAGATAGAATAGTCATTCATTACTCGTCTATTAAACTGTCTGAGGTGGATTTGTATTAACTCGGGGGGAATCATTTGCAGATTCATTTCACTGCATGCAGTGCTGTTATTAGCATAGAGCAACATGTTCATACAGACCCCGTCACTGCATTAAGCTAAATTTCACGTGGTGCTGCAAACTTGGCACTGTTGGGTGGCATCGTCTTACCTTGCCTGGGTGGCACGGTGGCACAATGGTTAGCACTGCTGTCTCACAGTGCCAGGGACCCGGGTTCCGGCTTGGGTCACTGTCTGTGCAGAGTCTGCACGTTCTCCCCATGTTTACGTGGGCTCCTCCGTGTGCACCAGTTTCCTCCCACAGTCCGAAAGACGTGCTTAGGTGCATTGGCCATGCTAAATTCTCCCTCAGTGTACCCGAACAGGTGCCGGAGTGTGGCAACTAGGAGATTTTCACAGTAACTTCATTGCAGTGTTAATGTAAGTCTACTTGTGACAATAATAAATAAACGTTAAAACTTTTCACCATGTTCAATGATCTAACTGCACCTGAAGCGTATGATGTCTCAGAATGCCTACCTTAAGCTTAAAATCATCACGGGGAGAACGTGCAGACTCTGCACAGACAGTGACCCAAGCCAGGAATCGAACCCGGGTCCCTGGCACTGTGAAGTAGCAGTGCTAACCATTGTGCCACCGTGCCACCAGGTGAGGCAAGCTGATGATTATGGCCTACTCCTGCTACTATTTTCTCTGTTTCAATGTTTCTATAACATGTGACAAGCCAAAGACTGCCACAGTAACACTGGGAACATTCGCAAGAGATGCTCCTATAGCCTTCATAACTGTGGTCGCCACTGCAGATGACAGAAGGAGTGCCTTTCATGACCTCAGGATATCTCATAGCACTTTACAGCGAATGAATCACTTCCTGAAGTGTGATCAGTGCTGTAGGGAATGTGATGGCCAATTTGCGCACAGCAATGTCCTGGCAACCAGCAACATGATAATGACCAGATAGTCTGCTTTCGGTGTTAGCGTTTGAGGTAAGTATATTGGCCAGCACTCCAAGGAGAATTCCCGCTTCTTTGAAAGAGCACCACAGGATCTTCTCTGTCCACCTGAGAGGGCAGATGGGACCTCAGTGTACAATCACAACAGGAAACACCCCATATTGCAGCTGCCACTCAGCACTGCACTGAAATCCCAGCCTAGACATTGTGTTCAAGTCTCTGGGATGGGACTGTGAACATACAACCTCCGATTCAGAAACTGTCACCACTACAATTGAAACATGGACAACACAGGTGCCTCATAGAATAATTCATAGAATCCCTGCAGTGCGGAAGGAGGCCATTCAGCCCATCGAGGCTGCACCAATTCGCTGACAAAGTGTCTTACCCAGGCCCTCTCCCCTGCCCTATCCCTGTAACCCGAACATTCACCATAGCTAATCTACCTAACCTACATATCTTGGGACATGAAGGGGAAATTTAGCGCGGCCAATCCTCCTAAGCTGCAGATTTTTGGAGTGTGGGAGGAAACCGGTGCACCCGGAGGAAACCCACGCAGACACAGGGAGAACATGCAAACTCCACATAGACAGGCGTCCGAGACTGGAATCAAACCTTTGTCCCTGGCGCTGTGAGGCAGAAGTGCTAAACACTGTGCTACCATGTCGCAACACAGAAGGAGGCCATTCAGCCCGTCGGAACTGTATTAATTATTTGCAAGAGCAGCTTCCTAATCCAAAACCATTGCTTATTTCCCATAGCACTGAAAATATTTTCTTTTTAAATAATAGTCCAATTCCCTTTTGAGAGCTGCAGTTGAATCTATCGCCATCACACTCGTGCATTCCAGATCCTAACAACTCGCTGCATAAAAATATTATTCCTCAAATCACCTTTGGTTCTTTCGCCATTCACCTTAAAATGGTGTCCTCTGGTTCTCGACCCTTTCCCTGCAGGAGACAGTTAATCTCTATCTCCTCATGATAGGCCCTTCATGATTTTGAAACCTCTATCAATTCTCCTTTCAATCTTCCCTTCCCCAACTTTGCCAATCTGGTCATTCGAGTCTCTCATCCTTGAAACCATTCTCATTGACCAATAGCAGGACTTGTTTCTTCACAACACCATTCATGTAGGTGATAGTGTCAAATATCTGGGTTTTCTGAACTCCTTTGAACTACCCAGGTCACCTTTCTTCTCTGTGTGCCGAGAGACGTAAGTGGCTCTGCAGCTGCATCACTCTATGTATCTAAGTAGCCATATTAATTCTCTATTCCTCTGCTTATGCCAGACTTTCAGTCTGAACCAGTTCGCCCCTCATCAATACTAGCCTTGCTCAATGTCCTATTCTATGAAGTATTTTTCTCTCCTGTACCTTGGTTGATGTTTTTTCAGCCCGGGCCGTGGCAGCGCTATCAATGGTAGCAGTCCTGAAATTGACCTGAGATGTGCTCAGAATGGTTCAAGTTCACCGCTAGGTTTTCTGCAGCTATTAACTGAGACTTCGGATATAGACTTGGTGGCACAGTGGCACAGTGGTTAGCACCGCTGCCTCACTGCGCCAAGGACCCGGGTTCAATTCTGGCATTGGGTGAATTTCTGTGTGGAGTTTGCACGTTCGCCCCGTGTCTGCATTGGTTTCCTCCGGGTGCTCTGGTTCCCTCCCACAGTCCAAAGATGGGCAGGTTAGCTGGATTGGCCATGCTAAATTTTCCTAAGATATATATAGATTAGGAGACTTAGTGGAGTAAATATGTGGGGTTACGTGGATAGGCCTGGGTAAGGTACTCTGTTGGAGAATCGCTGCACCACTTGATGGGCTGAATGGCCTCCTTCTGCACTCTTGGGATTCTATAAAGGGGATAAAATTGGTCTGTGTGAGGAGTAAATCAGCAGCAACTCCTGATATTCTTTCCACTGAAATTCACAGACTCATTTTCCAGTCTTACTGTCACATTGAGTTGGTTTGAAATTAAAAATCTCAATGATATTTTCCAAGTCAGTGGTAATAAAATTGGTACAGTGAAAAATCAACTGCCTATTCTCTATGAAACTGTTACTTCTGGCAATTCCACCCTCAAAGTAACTTCCAACTTATTTATGATAAAGTCACATTGATTTGAGATTAGCAGCCACCTTGGTTTTAATCTACTGAGATGGTCTTAACACTTGTTGAAGTTCTTTTTCCTTTCCAAAACTAGGGCAGGTAAAGGATCGGGTAAACCCAGCAGTTTCCACTTCCTAGGCTCTGATCTCTGGCCAACAGCAGGGCTTCCTGAAAAGCTTTGGTTTTCCTGTGGTTTGTCTCTGGGTTTTGAACTCACATGGACTCAATTTTCTTTCAAGTGGTTACGATTACCAAGGACCCACTTGAAACTGATTAGCTTCATTGAATGATGGCCTTTGCGTGGAGCTTTCTTGTTGGTTAGGATGTCGTATTGATTCTCAGGAAAGCTACATTGGCCATAGATTTACCTGTCACCGTTTCCTCTATCGAGCTCTGAGAAACCCTCTTCTTTCTAACAGACTGTGACGCATTAACATTGTCAGATGTAGTTTGATGGCACAGTACGCCTTTACTCTCAGAGGAAGCTATTGGTTGAAATTGTTAATGAACAAAAAATATTGTTTAACAAGCAGCTTTCTAATGAAATAATTGCAATAAAAGTCTCAAATTGGGGAAAAGTTCAGCAGTTTTTACGTCTCTCCCTTTCTCTTTTGCCTTCTGTGAGACTGGTTCACTCTTTACGGCCATGCACTTCTGCAGAATTCATCCCAATTTGTTAACTCAAGCCTTCAGCTTTCCTGCCCGAGCCTCTCAGGCTCTGCAATTTCTTATCTTCTTCTTCAGTCCATTGAATAAAGGCAGGTCCAGCTCACAACCCCAGCCAGGACAGTGTTTGAACCCTTCTGGACATCCAGCACTCCATTCCCCAAGAGCCATGTTGCAGGGTTGAGCAATGAATAGAGGTTCCAATTTTCTTTCTATCACATATCAGACCTGTTCTTAACGCCTGCCATTGGCACGTGTTGGAAGGATTTACAGGTTGGTATTCAACCTGTCTGTTTGCATTATGAACATACCTTCCTTGGCCATCAAATTCTGGAGTAGGATTTGAACCTCAGAGCTTCTGGTTCAGAAGCAGGCACACTACCAACAGTGCCCCCAAGACCTCCTGACATACAACCAGAAAAAGAATTAACTCTGAAAGAACTAGCAGAGCTCAAGATGTGGGTGCTTGGCCAGACTGTTAAAATAAGTCAAAAATTAGTTAATAGAAGTTCTGAACATACTTAAGTATGCAAATTGCAGCATGAGGCTGGAGTGTAAGTAATAGAACACCTTCGTCCAAGAAAATTGATGAGTGGATTACCAGAGGTCAGGTTTACAAAAATCTAGAGATGCAATGAAGAGGAATCTTTTCATTCAGCGGGATGCTGGGATCTGGAAAACTCTCCCTGAAAAGGTGGTGGAAGCTGATTCCATAAATTTGATTTGATTTATTGTTGTCACATGTATTAGTCTACTTTAAAAATCATTGTTTCTTGCGCGCTATACAGAAAAGCATACTGTTCATAGAGAAGGAAAGGAGAGAGTGCAGAATGTAGTGTTACAGTCATAGCTAGGGAAATAACTCTAAAGGGGAGTTGGACAGGTATTTGAGGAGGAGATCTTAGATAGTGCAGACCAAAAGTGAAGTGAGGCTAACAGCTGCACTTCCAAAGAGCCAGAACAGCTATGATGGACTGAATGGCCTCCTGTGCTCCCTGCTTCTATAACTTTATGTTAAATTACAGGTTAGTTATCACAGTGAATGTCAAGTTGCGAGAAAACTCTTTGGATCCTTAGTTCAAGATGAAATCAGTCAGTATTGTGAAATGCACTGGTCTATCAAGGCCAGTCAATGTGGATTTGTTAAAGGCAAGTCATGTTTCTCTTGGTCAAATCACAATTGTGTAGCTAAAGGGAATGCAGTGAAGGTGATGGCTGGGACTTTCTGGCCGTTCACACCCCACTGCAAGCTAGGATGAAGGGAACATGGTACTCTGCCAAATCACTGCAGCGGGATCCCGTCGGCGTGGAGGGCCAGAAAATTCCGGCTGATATTTCTGAATTAGGAAACACTTGATGAGGTATAAGATGTTCGTCACAAAAATTCAGGTGTATAATATAAAAGAAGGAACATAATATTTAGAAACAATTATTTATCACAGATGGACTGGTGAAGGGTTAGAACAGTATATCATAGAGCCACAGAGATATATAGCACGGATCTGGCCATTTGGCCCAACTCGTCCATGCCAACCAGGTTTCCTAAACTGAATTAGTCTTATTTGCCTGCGTTTGGCCCATATCCCTCTAAACCTTTCCCATCAATGTACCTGTCCAAAGGTCTTTTAAATGTTGTAACCACACTCTGCCTCTACTACTTCCTCTGACAGTTCATTCCATACATGCACCACCCTCTTTGTGAAAAAGTTGTCCCTCAGGTCCCTTTTAAACCTTACCCCTCTCACCTTAAACCCTCCAGATTTGGGCTCCCCTACCCTGGGGGAAAAGACCTTGGCTATCTATGCCACTCATGATTTCATAAACCTCTATAAGGTCACCCCTCATCCTTCTACGCTTCAGGAGAAAAATGTCCCAGCCTATTCAGCCTCTCCTTATAAGTCAAACCTTCCAGTCCCATAACATCCTTGTAAATCTTTTTTGCATCCTTTCCAGTTTAATAACTTCCTTCCTATATCAATGCTACATCTAATCTTGTTGCGTTAGACATGGACATAGAAAAAACATTTGCTGACAGCACACATGTAGGAAGTTTGGCAAAAGGTGAGGAGGATTGTAAAGCACTTCAGGAGGACAAGGTTTGACTGGCAAACAGATGCCAACTAAGTTGAATAATTGTGAAATAATATGTTTGGGAGACGGGAAGTTGGGGAGTGTACATTCAGTGGGAAGATGCTGCAAGATATAAATGAACAGAGACACCTGGAGGTTCAAACATATAATTCCCGAAGAGTTTGGGTACAGGTAGATACCGACATGAGACCAAGAACAGTTTGTATTTTATAAATAGGAATAACGAGTACAAGAGTCATGAAGTGATGATAAATTTGTATACATTGGTCAGAATAGACCTCTATTTCTTAAAGTTTAGAAAAATAAGAAGTGATCTCATTGAAAAGTATAACGATATTATGGGCACAAAGCAAAATACTGCGGATGCTGGAAATCTGAAATAAAAGCAGGAAATGCTGGATAAACTCAGCAGGTCTGGCAGCGTTTGTGTGAGAGGGAGAAACAGAGTTCATGTTTTGAGTCCGCCTGATTCTTCTACAGTTCTGAAGAAGAGTCATACGGAAACGTTAACTCTGTTTCTCTCTCCACAGAGGCTACCAGACCTGCTGGGTTTATCCGGCATTTTCCATAAGTTATTATGGGGTTTGACAGGGCAGACACTAGGCACTATGGAGTTGAGAACTAACCTCAGAATGTGGGGCAAAGGCACATTTAAGGCTGACCTGAGGTGATATTTCTTCACTCATTGGAGTAAGGTGCCTCGGAGAGCTATGAATGCTCAGTCAAGTATATTCAATAGATTTTTGGATTCTGAGGTAATTGAGGGATTGACAATAGTGTGGGAAAGTGGACCTGATCTTATTGGATAGAGGCTCAAGTTCAAATGCATTATGGCCTACTCCTACTCCTAATTCTTATGAATACAATTTTGAATGCACCATTACACAAAGGAAGTGTAAAGCTTCAAATAAAGGGAATAGAAAATATCCAGCATAAGTTCACGGGGAAAATGCCTGGGGTGGGAGTGCAGAGTCATGCAGGAATACTTGAGATACTGGCAGGGGTACTTCCAGCAGAGCAGAGAAGATTGAAGAGATTTAATAGGGGTTTTTATTTACTTCATTTGTTCATGGAATCCAGGCATCGCTGCCCAGAAAGAAAAAAACAGCAAAAACTGAGAAATAAAATACTGGTCTGAACTGTTTTTCTTTCCCAAATGGCTGGCTAGACCATTGCCCATCCCTAATTACCCTTGAGAAGGTGTTGGTGAGCCAGTTTCCTGAACTGCTGCTGTTGTAGTGACTTCATTGAGGCCCATGGGTTGGCCTCTTGGAGTGTGAGCTCCCTGATTGAGTTTGTAATTGCCTGCCCAATCAGGGAGCCTCCTCTGCATATAAATCTGGGAGTGTCAGGTCCACTGGGACTCCTGATTCTGGCTGTGTCCCTGAAGCACTCGAGGAGTGGAACAGAATTTGTAAATAAAGGGAATCTGGTGAAGGAACACTGGCCTCTGAGGAGTTATTTAGCATGTATTGTAGGAACACCCACAGTGTTGTTAGGGAGGGAGTTCAAGCACTTTGACCCAATGACAGTGAACTACGAAGATATCTGATGCAGTGAGTCATCCAGTTAGGAAATCAGTGACAAGAGGGTGCCGAAAAAAACAAAGTCAATACAGTGGTGAGGAGAAAGCTCAGAGGAAATGTCTTCATGCAAAGGATTGTTTCCTTCCTTTTAGTCATTCTCCCATGTTTTTGTTTCATATTTAGTCTTTCTGCCTTAATTACCTTTTCCACTGGCAAATATTCCAGACCATTTCCTGTTCTTAGTGGCTTATCAGCCACTTCCTCTTAGCATCTTTATTGTCACACATTTCTTCCATCTTCAGATACACCTCTCCTATTCACACGACCACACGGTCTATTACTCTTTCATAGAACAGAATCCCTACAGTGCAGGAGGAGGCCATTTGGCCCATCGAGCCTGCACTGACAACAATCCCACCCAGGTCCTATCCCCGTAATCCCAAGTATTTTACCCACTAATCCCCCTGACACTAAGGGGCAACTTGGCATGTCTTATCAACCTAACCCGCACATCTTTGGACTGTTGGAGGAAACTGAAACACGGGGAGAACGCGCAGACTCTGCACAGACAGTGAACCAAGGCTGGAATCAAACCCAGGTCCCTGGCACTGTGAGGCAGCAGTGGTAACCACTGTGCCACCGTGCTGCCCACGTGATGGGAGGGAGTTCGAGCACTTTGACCCAGCGACATGACGTGTCTCCCATTTCTTGCTTAGGTTCCTAGCCTGTCCGAGCCAGCTTCCTTTAAAGAAATACTGAGATAAGAAAGAATGGAATACACTTCATGTGTACTATTCCTTTCACAGCCCTGCAGAAACCTCCATAAATAATTTCACACAAGGCATCAAAATATTTATGCATGCGCACATTTACACATTTACACCACACAAGCATCATTCCTCTCCCACAGCAACAGAGAAATCAATGCATTATGTGGAGATTTTGACCATCACAGTCCCAACAGGAATGATCCCAGCCTGAGATGGGATGTAAGTTGATGAGCGTGAGGATTGCATGCATCTTTTATTCTGACACCCCGGGTGTAATACCACATCTGCCAAAATCCAATGAATAAAAATCAGGATGAAATGAGATTTTTTAAAACATAAAGATGTTGATGCGGGACAGAGTCAGAGTGCATTAGGAACACAGGGAGGAGGAGAGGACTGCCACCACATCCAATTAGGGTACTGTGGGAGATGGGACAGGAGGGAAGGATTGCATTCCTCGAGAGAGGAGGGGACAATCCTTGTAGAACAATCAAACAATAAATGTATTGATAAACAATACATTAGGTTGCACAGGCCAAAAGATTGGGGTACAGAGGGCAAAACTGGCACGCAATGGCAAAACCTGAACCATTTCAATGTAATTTGCTTCATTGCCAAATTGGATTGACCAGGAAATGATCTGTAGTACAGCTGGCACCATTCGGCAGCACGGTGGCGCAGTGGTTAGCACTGCTGCCTCACAGCGCCAGGGACCCGTGTTCAATTCCCGGCTTGGGTCACTGTCTGTGTGGAGTTTGCATGTTCTCCTGTGTCTACGTGGGTTTCCTCTGGGTGCTCTGGTTTCCTCCCACAGTCGGAAGATGTGCAGGTTAGATGGATTGGCCATGCTAAATTGCCCCTTAGTGTCAGGGGAACTAGATAGGGTAAATGCCTGGGGTTATGGGGATACGGCCTGGGTGGGATTGCGGTCGGTGCAGACTCGATGGGCCGAATGGCCTCCTTCTGCACTGTAGGATTCTATGATTCACAACTGGATTGCAACTTTATGCAGTCTTAATTATTGGTAATACAAATCACAACTCTCAGTCCTCGAGGCGCTTATAGTTAATTCAGTTGTTTATTCAGGTTCTTAAACATGTTGACTGTTGGAGTGTCGGCACAGATTGTACTCTCTTCAATTCACAACATGACCCCCCCACCCTTGAATGCCCCACCTCCCCCCACCACGTTTTGTTCCTCAAGTTAATCACATTATGCCCTCTAGTGGCTGTTAGCATTGGCATTCTCGAGAATATCATTGTGGGCCACTGAGCTCAAAAACCCAATCAGTAATGTCAGCTCACAAAAGAGCTAACGATGCCAACCACATTACAGCTCCGTTCACGATAGTGTAGAGTTTGTGCTGAAACTTCAATGAGAGATGGAGGGGGCCGTTACTCTCACTGCCCTTGAACTCATTTTCTTGCACGACGGCCAATGTCTTTGAAAACAAATCATTTCATGCGAAAACGTGAGACAATTCTAAGATGGACGAGGCACCACATGAATTCAAGGTTTCTTCTGCACAAAAAATAAATTCAACTCGAGAACAGAGCTGCTTAGAGGCAACATGCAACTCTCAATAGATTCGAAGTGTTTGGAATAGAGAATTGTTTTCTATCTTCTGCACTGAATAACATGCAACATTAACCTTAAGCTGTCCTAGCAGTACAAAGTTGGGCTGGAACATCGCTGCATAGATAGGGATACACGCACCAAAGTCCCTCATATTGACCATGAAGTAACCTTGGTGAAAAAAATAATCTGGGAACAGCTTCAGCAAGAGTCTCTGCCTCGATTGTGTGAATGGTGTGTTTGAATTCCAGAGATTTATAGATAATAAGAACTACCACGATCTGGCTGCAAGTTTTCAAAACCTACCTCCTAAGTAGATTTTTGTTAGAATTTTTCTGATTGTTTTATTTACGGCCTCTGGGTAAAATGACTAAGTTACCCCAGGATGTTGGGGAATTTAATTGTGGTGTGAATGCAACTTAGAGGTGAATGTTTGTTGGCCAACATTCCCCAGACAACCAGATCACTGTTAGAGGTTTCATAATCCACTTCCACTCTCATCTTTTTTCAATTAGAGTCAAATCATTGGACGTCCGCCTCGACTAGTGGTAACACTCTCACTCTCAGGTCAGGAGGTAGTGGGTTCGAACCTCAATCAAGAGACTTGAACACATAATCCAGGCGGATGCTTTAGTGTAGTACTGTGAGAGTGCTGCACATCAGAGGGTGTCATCTTCCAGATCAGACATTAAGCTCAGGCCCCGCTTTCCCTCAAGTGTGAAAAAAAATCACATGGCATAATGTCATAGGAAAGCAAGGAAAATCTCCAGATCTTCCAATGATTTTCCATCAAACATCACCGTACAGCAGAAGATCTGGTTATTGCTGTTTGTGGGAGCTTGCTGTGTGCAAATTAGGCTGCCGTGTTCCATACATGACAGCAGTGGCCACACCTCGCACTTGGAAGAGATAGCAAATGGAAGAACCATAGATCCATACTATCCCTACAGTGCAGAAGGAGGCCATTTGGCCCATTGAGCTGCACTGACTCTCCGAAAGAGCATCTTACCCAGGCCCACCCACCCCCAGCACCCTATCCCCATAACCCTGTAAATTTACCATGGCTAATCCACATCATTGGACTGCACTCTATTAGAAATAGAGAAACATAGAAAGCATATAAAATAGGAGCAGGAGGAGGCAATTTGGCACTTTGAGCCTGCTCTGCCATTCATTATGACCATGGCTGATCATCCAACTCAATAGCCTGCTCTTACCTTCCTCCCATATCCTTTGATTCCATTTGCCCTGAGTGCTATATCTAACTGCTTCTTGAAAACATACAATGTTTTGGCCTCAGCTGCTTTCTATGGTAGTGAATTCCACAGGCTGACCACTCTCTGGGTGAAGAAATTTCTCCTCATCTCAGTCATAAAAGGTTTACCCCATATCTTTAAACTGTGGCCCCTGGTTCTGGACACAACCACCAGCAGGAACATCCTTCCTGCATCAACCCTTGCCTATTCCTGTTATAGAAAGATGTCTATCACAGTATACAAACACTGTCATTGTTAATTGTCTTGTCGTAAAGTTTATTTATTATTTATTTATTGGTGTCACAAGTAGGCTGACATTAACACTGCAATGAAGTTACTGTGAAAATCCCCTAGTCACCGCACTTCGGCGCCTGTTCGGGTACACTGAGGGAGAATTTAGCACGGCCAATGCACCTAACCAGCACGTCTTTCGGACAGTGGGAAGAAACCTGAGCACCCGGAGGAAACCACGCAGACAGGGGGAGAACATGCAGACTCTGCATGGACAATGACCCAAGCTGAGAATCGAACCTGGGTCCTTGGCGCTGTGAGGCAGTAGTGCTAACCACTGTGCCACTGTGCTGCCCTTGAGGGCAATGGGAGATATCCTAGTTTTTGGCAGAGTACTCGGCACAAGTAGTCATGCATTGGATGGTATAAGTACTTATCCAAAGGTGTTGTCTCTCACAGCCTGCCTTTGCTGAGTGCTCTGCAGTCACCTCTTCCACCCCACACCTCTCCCTTTCTGTTCTCCTATTGAAAAGATAAAGTTATGTCAGGTGCAGCAGCCAACAATAATCTTGGGATACTTTGACCAAGTTGCACTTCATGAGTCCATTGATTGGGCAAGGCACCTGAACTGTGGCTTTAATGAACTCCCAATTAAAACAGTTCCTGCTCTCCTGGGGGTAAATGTCCCAGGCAGCGGGCTCCCATGAATGAAACCGTTCCACATTCTGGTCTCTCTCCCAATGGAGGATGTCCTGACAAATGTCATTGACTCCAGCTGATGTGGCAGGCATCAATAGCATCCTGGATTCTGATCTGAATCCTCACACTCTGATTTCATTTTTTTCTAAAAGCTCTAATATAGATTAACCCCCAAACTCTCCTCGGTTGAATAGTATGTGCAGAAGGTGGCTGTTCAGTCTGTTGTTTCTGTGCCATTGCTCGCTCTTCAGCTGGAGATTGTTACAGTAATTACATCTGTTTGTTCTTTGAACAGAATCGCTTTTATACTGTGGAGAGAGAATAGAGCCAACCTTTCTGGTAAATCTCTGCTGATTTTCTTTGCTCTTAGCTCTGACGAAGGGTCATCCAGACTCGAAATGTTGGCTCTCTTCTCTCTCCACAGATGCTGTCAGATCTGCTGAGATTTTCCAGCATTTTCTGTTTTTGTTTCAGATTCCAGTATCCGCGCAGTATTCTGTTTTTATTTTTGCTTTTATACTCTTGCTTTCAAAAACACTTCTTCTGTTTCGTTTTAGATGGTGTGAGTGTTCC
This sequence comes from Mustelus asterias, assembly GCF_964213995.1. NCBI lineage: Eukaryota > Metazoa > Chordata > Chondrichthyes > Carcharhiniformes > Triakidae > Mustelus > Mustelus asterias. Next base: position 61,500,734 of record NC_135812.1, on the reverse strand, counting down.
TTCTTGCAGTTAAGCATTCCCTATACCAGTAATCCTCTGGGTGAAAACTACTGTTCCCCATTCCACTGTTGAGTCATATTACGGGAATAAAAAGCAAATAATAAATTGCAAAACCCTTCTATAAAATGCCTGGTTTTTGGCTCCCATCAACAGTACTGTACAGAATAAACCAGATCCATTCAATCCTGGCAGAGGAATAGTTACAATTCATTTTCATTTCCAGTGTTCCATTTTTATTTGAAGTTTTTAATCCTGCGGTTTCTTCGCAGCTCACACGCTTACTGCCTAATTAGAGGGTTGGGCTTCAAAAAATCCCCTTCTACTGGATAGTTCCTCACTTATGACTAACAGATGAAAGCACTTGCCAACAAAACTAGGAGATGCGCACACTGAGGAATACAAAGCAGCAGCACTCTGCGTGGCCCCACAGCCGAGAGTTACCAGCATCATTCTACTCGAGACCTGTGCCTGCTAATGGCCATGTCAAGCAAACGGGTCTAAATTAGAAGAAATCTAGGAAATTGGCCAAAGCTGTGCAATCTACCTCTCCTCACATCTCCACTGAGATTACAGCTCAACAACAGCACTGACATGTGAACCTTGCAGCATCCAACACTCCTTCATTAGCATCGGATGATAAGAAGTACCAGGCCTTGAAAGGGAAATCCAAATGCTGCAGGAACAAAATTGATGGCTCATTTTGAGGGAGTGGATCTGGGAAAATAGTCACCCTGAAAAATTGAAGTATTTTTAATTTGAAGCATTTTATCCATCACAATTAATCAGCTTTTAACCGGAAGAGAAAATAAATACTTGGGCTGGAATTCTCCGGTCATTCTTTGCTGCCAGCAAGGATGGCCAATTTGGCACTCAGCCAAGTCTCTGTTCACTGCAGTGGGACTGGAAAATCCTGCCGGCGTGAATGGTCAGAGAATTCCACCCTTGGGGGTTTTACAGACCAGCCAAACAATGACTCACCCAAAAGTTACTTTGAAAGTAACACTACTAAATCCTACCCTCCCCACCCCCTCCTTAACCTAATGACACTCAACCCTTTCTGGACCCCGTTCAGAAGAACTTAACCCCTTCCAATTGTCAAAGAGACTGTGCCTATTCTCGTCATCATTGTACTCCTCTTCCCACTCCCATTCCCTCACTTCACTGTAATCCACTCCTCCCAGCCCACCTCTATAGCACACCACTCCCAGTGCTAACGCCAGAAGCTGCAGTCTCGATATACTAAGTCAGGATGTTGTGGGTTCAAGTCTCACTACAGAAACTTGACCATACAAATCAAAGCTGAAACTCCAGTGCAGTACTGGAGGAGTGCAGCATTGTCAGAGTGGCTGACTTTCGGGTGAGATATTAAGCAGATGCCCCACCTTCTCTCTCTTCTTTTTGAAAAGAATTTTTACTCCATTCTTAAAGCTACAAAGCCAATGCTCAGAATGAACCAGACAGACACGAATCTATTCCTTGCTTGTTCCAAAAACCAAATTCAAATTCCAATTGAATCCAATTCACGGTCCCCACAAGAGAGACAAACAAGATCCAAGCTGACAAGATAAGACATTCCACCCCATCTTGGGCTTGATCTGACACTTGATCTTAGCCAAAAGACTGGTCCTCTCTCTCTCTCAGGCAGATACAAAAGACCCGGTGGCACTACATTGAAGAATAGCAGGGGAGTTCACCCTCGTGTCCTGGCCAATATTTACTGTTCAGTCAACATTGCCAAAGCAGATTGTTTTGTCACAATCACATTGCTGTCTGTGGGAGTGTGTTGCGCTCAAATTGGCACGTTACCATAGTGACTATACTTCAAATATACCTTGGCTGCAAAGTGGTTTTGGGGATGGTATGGCATTAGGCAAATGCCAATCTTCCTTGCTTTCTTTCTGGAGGAGAATGTCTTGCGGTAATTCCCAACCAGAATATACAGAGGCTGAAGTTGCTGCTGTTGTACTGGGAATGACGCTCCCCCATCCCTCCCCCAAACCACCCCCCCCCCCACCCCTCCCCACCCCCCCCACCCCCACCCCGAATCCCCACCCCCTCTCCCCCATTCCTACCCCCACTCCCAGAATCAAAGACGAGCAGGACAAGTATTGCCGATCTTTCTCAGCAGATATTGGCACACTAGCTCAGCTCTCAAATACTGACTATCGTCATGAAATGTTCATCGTCAATATGTATGTTTCCCTGAGTATCAAACTGGATGCTAGCCTAGAGCATGTGCCAAGTCTTGGGGTGGAGCTTGAAGCCACAATCTTCTGACCAAAGTGGCTCCCATTTAGCCAAAGCTGGCACTCAAACAAGATGACTAGCTTCATGCTGCCCTTTGTGTCCAGTGAGATATTGCACATTTACAGAACTAATGCAGTCCAAATGATGGACTTCAAACTTCAAAGTTTGCAGATGACACAAAGATAAGTGGAAAAATGAATCGTGTGGAGGGCGTAGAAGGTCTGCAGAGAGATTTGGACAGGCTGAGTGAGTGGGCGAGGATCTGGCAGATGGAGTATAACGTTAACAAATGCGAGGTTATTCACTTTGGAAGAAATAATAGCAAATTGGATTATTATCTAAATGGAAAGAAATTACAACATGCTGCTGTGCAGAGGGACCTGGGGGTCCTTGTGCATGAGACGCAAAAACCCAGTCTGCAGGTGCAACAGGTGATCAAGAAGGCAAATGGGATGTTGGCCTATATCGCAAGGGGGATAGAATATAAAAGCAGAGATGTCTTGCTGCATCTGTACAGGGCATTGGTGAGGCCGCAGCTGGAATACTGGAATACTGTGTGCAGTATTGGTCCCCTTATTTGTGGAAGGATATATTGGCCTTGGAGGGAGTGCAGAGAAGGTTCACCAGGTTGATACCAGAGATGAGGGGTGTTGATTATGAGGAGAGACTGAGCAGATTGAGTTTGTACTCGTTGGAATTTAGAAGGCTGAGGGGGGATCTTATAGAGACCTATAAGATAATGAAGGGGCTGGATAGGGTAGAGGTGGAGAGATTCTTTCTACTTAGAAAGGAAACTAGAACTAGAGGGCACAGCCTCAAAATAAAGGGGGGTCAGTTTAGGACTGAGTTGAGGAGGAACTTCTTCTCTCAGAGGGTGGTGAATCTCTGGAATTCTCTGCCCATTGAAGTGGTGGAGGCTACCTCGTTGAATATGTTTAAATCACGGATAGATGGATTCCTGATCGGTAAGGGAATTAGGGGTTATAGGGATCAGGCGGGTAAGTGGAACTGATCCACTTCAGATCAGCCATGATCTTATTGAATGGCGGGGCAGGCTCGAGGGGCTAGATGGCCTACTCCTGCTCCTATTTCTTATGTTCTTATGTTCTTATGGAATAGAAAACATGAAAAATTAAAGCATTGAAAAAGAAACGTCAGTAGTGTCTGCTGCATTGACTGTAAGCTTCCTGAAGAGCAGCCATTCCAATCTTTCGATCAGACATTATCCCGACTTGGAACTGTTCCTTCATGGTTGCTGCGTCAAAACCTGGGTCTCCCAGCCTGACAGCACTCTGGGTGTACCTACACCAGATGGACTGCAGCTATTTGAGTGTGGACTGAGATGAAGTAAAAATACACACAACATTGACAAAGATGTAAGGTATAACCAACACAGCGTACCCCGAATCAATCATCTCCCCAGTGTCAGTGCAATTGCTCTGCAAGTGAATTAATTGTTTATTCTAGGACCATTCATAAGCCATTCCTCACAGACATAGCCGGGACAGAGGCTGGATGGTGGGGGGCTGTCCCCAACTTCCCACCTTCCCGTCCACTTAAATGCCCTTTTGATTTGATTTATTGTTGTCACATGTATTGGATACAGTGAAAAGTATTGTTTCTTTTGCACTATACTGACAAAGCATACCGTTCAAAGAGAAGGAAAGGAGAGAGTGCAGAATGTAGTGTTACAGCCATAGCTAGGGTGCAGAGAAAGATCGACTTAATACGAGGTAGGTCCATTCAAAAGTCTAATGGCAGCAGGGAAGAAGCTGTTCTTGAGTCGGTTGGTATATGACCTCGGACTTTTGTATCTGTTCCCCGATGGAAGAATGTAGAAGAGAGTATGTCCGGGGTGCATGGGGTCCTTGATTATGTTGGCTGCATTTCCAAGACAGCTGGAAGTGTAGACAGTGTCAATGGATGGGAGGCTGATTTGAGTAATGGACTGGGCTTCATTCATGACCCTTTGTCATTTCTTGCGATCTTGGGCAGAGCAGGAGCCATACCAAGCTGTGATACAACCAGAAAGAATGCTTTCTATGTTGCCTTTGTAAAAGTTGGAGAGAGTGGTCGTGGACATGTCAAATTTCACTAGTCTTCTGAGAAAGTAGAGGCATGATTGAGCTTTCTAAACTATAGTGTCGGCATGGGGGGACCAGGACAGGTTGTTGGTGGTCTGTACATCTAAAAAGTTGAAGCTCTCGACCATTTCTACTTCATCCCCATTGATGCAGACAGGGGCATGTTCTCCTTTTTGCTTCCTGAAGTTGCCGCACCAGTTCACCAGATTCTTTATCTCATTCCTGTATTCTGTCTCGTCATTGTTTGAGATCCGACCCACTACAGTGGTATCATCAGCAAACGTGAAAATTGAGTTGGAGGGGAATTTGGCCACACAGTCATAGGTGTACAAGGGGGCTGAGAACACAGCCTTGTGAGGCACCGGTGTTGAGGGTGATCGTGGAGGAGATGTTGTTGCCTATCCTTACTGATTGTGGTCTGTGGGTTAGGAAGTTTAGGATTGAGTTGCAAAGGGAGGAGTCGAGGCCCAGACCACGGAGTTTGGAGATGAGTTTCATAGAATAATGGTGTTGAAGGCTGAGCTGTGGTCAATACATAGGAGTCTGACATACACATCTTTGTTATCTAGGTGCTCCAGGGCTGAGTGCAGGGCCAGGGAGATGGCATTTGCTGTAGACCTGTTGCGATGGTAGGTGAACTGTAGTGGATCCAGGCAATCTAGGAGGCCGGAATCGTTTCATGCCGTGACTAACCTTTCGAAGCACTTCATAATGATGATGTCAGAGCCACCAGAGGATAGTCTTTAAGGCACGCTGCTTGGCATCCCATCCGAGCCAGTCACTTTGCGTGGATTCATAGAATCATAGAATCTCTACAGTGCAGAAGGAGGTCATTTGGCACATCGAGTCTATATCGACCACAATCCCACCCAGGCCCTATCCCCACAACCCCATGCATTTACCCTAGCTAGCCCCCCCTGACACTAAGGGGCAATTTAACATGGCCAATCCATCTAATCCATACATCTTTGGAGTGTGGGAGGAAACCGGAGCACCCGGAGGAAACCCACGCAGACACGAGGAGAACATGCAAACTCCACACAGACAGCGACTCAAGCCGGGAATCAAACCCGGGTCTCTGGTGTTCTGGAGCAGCAATGCTAACCATTGTGCCACCCTGCTGCTCCTCGGTAGATCCATGGAATGGCCTTTGCCACCAAACCCGCCATGGGAAGGGCATTAAATTCAGCCTTTCATGATTCTGCTTCTCAATCGCTGCCACCCAGCTCAGTCAATACCTTACATAATGCCTTGTCACCTGATGTGGTTGAGTCCGCCCCTGCACTGATACAGGGGGGACAGTCTTTGACGAGCTCCTAAACCCTGAGAACATCAATCAAGGGCATCGCATCAACCCGAGCAGGTATCTGATCAGCCTGTCTCCGCTGAAGGCAATGGGGTTGCTGTGAAGAAGAAGAATGAATATTTGAAATCGAAACAGAAAATGCGAGAAATATTCAGCAGCTCTGGCAGCATCTGTGGAGAGAGATACCAGGGAAGGATTTTCCACACCTGGTTTTGTTTTAAACTGTCTTTTTAAATCAAGGTAAGAAGAGAGCATGTGACCTTCTGTTAATCCTGCCCAGCGATAAACCAATCTGACCTGGGGCCCAGGTCAAATCCTATTGAAATCCAACTTTAACATCTGAGAACAAACAGCCTGAGCAGCTGACATTGCCGTGGTTAGGCTTCCTGAGTCTCAGGCACTCTGATTAAAACAAACCTTCAAACCAGAGGGAGATCGAACCCAGGAGAGAAAGACAGGGACAGCAGCTGCTGCTCTAAGCAGAGGGGGAAAAGGCTGTTTGTCTTGTGTTAGCTATAAGGCAGAGTGTGGGTGAGAGGAACACATGGAAATATAAGGATCCTGGAAGATTCATCCTGGTGTGGCCAGGGGAAGGAATCAACGGAGTGAGACATGTTGCTGGAAATCTGTTCGGACTTTCTTGGAAGACTGAGGGAGGGATTTGCAATGGCCACTAAACATTTTATCTTTGTAAAATGAGGAGAGGCAAACCTGAAGGAAGCAGCGGGAAACTTTGACCTGTTTCCTGTAAAGGCTGCAATACTGCGGAGAGCGTGCTGTAAATTTGGAATGAGGTTTTCGAGTGTGTTAAAACATTAATAAGGGATGCCTTTCCTGTAGTTCAGCATTATTAATTGCTCACTAAGTATGTTTAGTCACTGTTGATTTTAGTTTGTTTGTTACAGTAAAACTCTTCACATGTGAACCTCTTCATATGATCTATTGAGTCAGTCACTGGGAATTCTTTTTATAAGTTATCTGTTCACAGAAAGCAGTTGTTTCTGTTGCTGGTCATCATCTCAGGTCCAAAGTAACGGAGCGCATGTGCAGCCCATCCTGATCTGATGGATCAGAGTCCCAACTTGCAGATCAGGCCACCCAAATTGCATGGTGACACAGTGGTTAGCACTGCTGCCTCACAGCACCAGGGACCCAGGTTCGATTCCGGCTTGTGTCACTGTCTGTGTGGAGTTTGCATGTTCCCCATGCGTGGGTTTCCTCCGGGTGCTCCGGTTTCCTCCCACAGTCTAAAAGACGTGCTGGTTAGGTGCATTGACCTGAACAGACGCTGGATTGTGGCGACTCGGGGAATTTCACAGTAACTTCATTGCAGTGTTAATGTAAGCACAGTGGCAGAGTGGGGCGGCATGGTGGCAGAGTGGTTAGCACTCTTGCCTTACAGCGCCAGGGTCCCGGGTTCGATTCTCGGTTTGGGTCACTGTCTATGTGGAGTCCGCATGTTCTCCCCGTGTCTGCGTGGGTTTCCTCCGGGTGCTCCAGTTTCCTCCCACAGTCTGAAAGACGTGCTGGTTAGGTGCATTGGCCCGAACAGGGGCCGGAGTGTGGCGACTCGGGGGATTTCACAATAACTTCATTGCAGTGTTAATGTATGCCTTACTTGTGACTAATAAATAAACTTTAAATCTTCAAAGTGTAGATCAGATCTCCAAAGTGTGTGGAGCACTGAGAACAAACACTTGCACACAGGCAGGAAGGAACGCAGCAGTGAGTACTGAGTATTCACTGGTATATTTCTCTGTGTGAATTCATTCCCTCAATTGATGCTATTACTTCCCTTGTTTTCACTGGCAAGCTCCTTCCTACATATTGGAGTGAAAGAGGGAAGCCGGGGGTTGGAGCCAGAGTTATGACAGAGTCGCGTTTTCCAAGCATTTCAATTACTGACCCCCACCCAAACCCGCATACGCACACACATTAAAATCCAGCCCCAGCACCCTGCATAATTCCCAGCAACACAGGGGAGCCACCTCCTTCCTGTATGTGGTACCTTGCCATGTAGAACTTTTGGCTACATCACATTAATCACTTCAAAGTAATCCATTGTGTCAAGTACTTTTTTAAAAGTTTATTAATTTTTTTAAAGTTTAAAGTTTATTTATTACTGTCACGAGTAGACTTACATTAACACTGCAATGAAGTTACTGTGAAAATCCCCTAGTCGCCACACTCCGGCGCCTGTTCGGGTACACTGAGGGAGAATTTATCACGGCCAATGCACCCAACCAGCACGTCTTTTGGACTGTGGGAGGAAACTGGAGCACCCGGAGGAAACCCACGCATACACGGGGAGAATGTGCAAACTCCACACAGACAGGGACCCAAGCCAGGAATTGAACCCAGGTGCTGTGAGGTAGCAGTGCTAACCACTGTGCCACCATGCCACCCTGATACTTTGATATGTTTCTCAGAGGCATGGTAAAGCTCTACACAAATGCAGGTGTCTTTCACTGTATCAAGGAGCACAAGGTTTAGTTCAAGAGTTCACAATAGACCAAACAAATTGTAGGACAGGATTTAAGTTTCTGGAGCCCAGAGAGACTCTTGCTCGGTCGTCAGACTAACTGTTTCAGAACATTCCATCCATACAGATATCTCCCAACTAACAGAAAAATAAACAGCAGTTGTGTGTTTTGTTTCTTAACCTTCCTCAGATATACCGTGAGCTCAGGGAGTAATTAGTTTCATATTCTGACAGCAAACAGCGCCTTTTCCCACCTCACTGCTCACTCCCAGTAGTTTTATTTCCATTTTGTGAGTTTTTAAAAGAGCTATTTAGAATGAGTTGATGATATTTCTAATAACTTTATTTCCCAGAAGATACAAGGAGAATTCTGAAGCAAACGGTCAGACGAGTTGCCTGCGAATTGTGTGGAGTGATAAGGGGAGCTGGCAGTGAGGGCTCGGAACAGGACCAGTGAGAGGCTCTGGTAGCTTTAGAGAAAGGGCCATTCAGCCCATCGATCCCAGGCAGTGCTGTACACGGTTGAAACTAATGCAGGTTATTGCGAGACAAGAAAAATAGGTTAACATTTGGCACTGTGCAGAGCTACAAAGCAATATATAGATAAAAGTACTCTCAATGTACTTAGGCCAATCGTCAAAATCTTCACCTTATATACAGACCATTTCTGTTCCAATTTATACAATTCCCCATTAATGGCAGTCTACCCGCTCAGAAACTGCACATTGTTGACTCTGGCATCAATACAACCCGTTCGCTTTCAAGTTGTGTTGAGTATGGGCGACCCTACCATGAGTGAGATACTTCCCAATGGCATCGCAGTAAGGTCGGAGGGTGGTGCCAGGCAAAGTCCTCAATGGTGGAACAGGTGAAGGAAGCACCTCATCATGCATCTCATTGGCTATGAAGGTGGAAGAGGACTGCAGCAGTAAGGTAGTCCCAGTCACTGTGGCTTGACACATAAGTGAAGTCTGACCACCAATACTTAAGATCACGTGAATAACGATGGTACCCCAGGGTCCCCATGTTAAACAATATCATGTGCAGACTTCTACTGGCGTCCATTTGCCAAGTCCTGTGGGATTGGAGAATTGGCAACAAGGACAGGCCAGGGAACATGGGAGTGCCTAGTCAAGGATCCACACACGGGCATGAAGGTCATTGGACACCTGTGTTGAGACAGAGATGTCTTTGGGCAGGAACACAAGTGACAGGACAGTCCCTTTCCCGATATCCTCTGCTTGCCCCTATTGGGGAGAGGGCTGGAAAATCCTTGAAAATAGATTGTTGCACTTCCTCCTGGCTGGGGAACCACATATCCTGTGGGATCATCATCTCTGTGGTGAAAGAAAGAAAAGTTCAAATTTTACAACTTGGAATGTTGGAACACTTCTGGATCATTTGGAGAGTGATTATCCAGGAACAAGAACTGCAATCGAATCATTTCAGAGATCAAGATTCCAAATGGGCATCACCACCCTCTGTGAAATTTGCCTTCCTGGGAACTGGAACTAACGCAGGGATAGACATTCTACTGGAAAGGAAAGGCAGAAAGTGACTCTCATTCCCACAGGACAAAGAACCCATAGAATCTCTACAGTGCAGAAAGAAGCCTTCCGGCCCATTGAGTCTGTACCGACTCTCCGAAAGAGCATCCCACCCAGACCGAGCCCTCCAAACTATCCCCATGACCTCACATATTTACAATGGCTGATCCATCTAACCTACCCATCTTTGCAGTTGGTTTTGCCATCAGAAATGGATCTTTGTTGTACTGACAGAACTCCCCAACTGTAGAAATGAAAGACTTCTGACACTTCACCTACAGCTCAGCCATAACCAACATGCCACCATCATGAGAACTTATGCCCCAGTGCTCGACTCTGATGAAAGTGTTAAGGAAAAGTTTTATTCTGACCTTGATGAAATCCTTACTGCCATCTCAAAAGGAGAATAGATCATCCCCCTCACACCTTTTCTAGCCCCCTCCCCATTTGGAGTGTCACTTCTGTTCCTTCCCAATGATACCTCTGTCCCAGCACAGGTATCCAATGACTTGAATGCCAGGATTGGCCATGACTCCGATGTCTGGAGCAGAACCGTTGGGGAAAATGGAGTGGGAAAAGCCAATGCAAATTGTGTCCTCCTGCCGTCAGTGTGCTCAGCACGGCCTCAGTATAACCAACACCCTCTTCTGTCAGAAGGACAAATACAAAACCACATGGAGACATCCTGAATCAAAGCACTGACACCTCCTGGATTCTGTCATTGTTCAAGTCAAAGATCTAAGTGATATCTGTATTACTTGATGTATGTTAGGGGATTGATGCCTGCTGCTCAGATCATCGACATGTTCAATCAGTGATGAACATCCACCCAGCACCAAGAAATCACAAGGTGTAAAGATCCAAGGGGAAGAAGGTCAACGTCTCGATCATAACGTAGCCCGAACGAAGAGAGGAATTCCAACTGCAGCTCATGACCAATCTGGGAAATCTTCACACACCCAAACCAATTCCCAAACTGTGGAATGACATGAAGTCAGTTGTACTAGATTCCTGTGTCCAGACCATTGGGTTTCCAGCATCATCAGCACCAGGACTGGTTAGATGAAAATGATGCTGAAATATGTGACCTTCTAGAACAAAAACAAGTAGCCTTCATTGCCTGGAAGGACAACCCAAGGACACAAGCCAGTAAGGCAGCATTCCAACAGCTCGAGGCTAATGCCCAAAAACAAATCCAGAAGACAAAGGACATGTAGTGGGAAAAGAAAGCCTGAGAGATCCAACAATATGCTGACTGTCATGACATGATAAGCTTTCTTGAAGCCACCAGGGCCATCTATTGGCCAAGGTCAAATGGGAAAAAACTCAATCGCTCTGCATAAAGATGACAATGTCATCCATCAATGCTGGCAAGAACATTTTCAACAACTCCTCAACCGTGAATCCACAGTGGCAGCTGTTCCTCTCCAGGCTATCCCCATTACCCTGTGGTAGAATCCACGGTAAACTAACATTGAGCTGAAACAAGCAATCAAATGGAAAAAGAAATGAACAAAGCCTGCAGCCTGATGGTATCCCAGCTGAGTCTCCAAAGCTGGTGGGCATTTGCTTACATCAAGATTACATCCACTCATCCTAAAGATTTGGGAGGAAAGAGAACCCCCTCCCCCTATTCCTGAGTTCAGGAATGTGACAAGTGTAAATATCTTCAAGAAAGGGAATAAATAATCCTGTGGAAACTATTGGGATATTTCTCTCTGGTCCACAGCAGGGAAAATCCTGACACAGATTCTTCGGAATCACCTGCTTCCTGTGGCTGGGACAATCCTCCCAGAGACACAGATGCCGGAATTCTCACGCCTCGCCCGCCACGGAATCAGAGCGGGCGAGGGGCGGACAACGGAAATGTCCGTTGTCCTTTGGAGGGAATTTCCGGTCTCGCTCGAACAATTATCGACCTGACCAAGACATTAGACTCAGTAAATCATGAGGCTCTGTGGATTGTGCTCCAAAGGTTGTATGTCCAAAAAACTATCTCACTCTTACAATTGCTTTGGGGTGATACAGTTGCAACTATCTTGAATGGGAGATCGGAAACAGACACCTTCAAAATCTGGACTGCGATTAAACAAGGCTGTGATAGCCCCCATACTATTGGCAATTCACCTCATCAAAGATCCGCTGCCCTCTGGTGTCAGTATTAATACCATTGAGATGCAAAACTCTTTAACCTCAGTTGTTTCTGTGCCAAAACTAAATTGACCACCATCGACCTATGTGATCTAGTTTGTGGATTACTGCAGTATGTCTGCATTCTGGTCTCGCTCTCCTCTCTGCTTTGCTGCTGCTCTCTTACTTCCTCGCTCATCTCACTGTGCTTTCCACCATCTTTCCACAGGACCTGAACAGTTTAGCAGGGTGATTTGAGACCTTTGGGTGGTCCTCCTTGCTCTTTTCTGAGTGCCCCAGGCCCAGGCAAGGGTCCCATGCTCAGGTTTATGAACCATGGTCAACAGTAGTGGAGGAATGAATATTATGTGGTGATGGTGGAAGAGCCAGAATTTTGAGAGACATTGGCTCCTTACAGGCGGAGGAGGATCCCCTGGGAATAGGACTTGTATTTCCATTCAGCAAACTTGGGGAAGGCAATGGGAAACGTGTCCTATGTTGTCTGTGAAATATTCTATACAGTCACTTCGACCAGTTTATCACATACGGCTGAAGCTAGGGAACACACAATCATAATTTATTCTGGCTGAGTACCTCCTGATGGGTTTCAGGCTATAACGACTCTTCCATTGTAAAGTTTGAGCCTCTCTATTCAATATGGAAAAGGTTTGAATTCTGCTTTCAGTCATGATGACTTTCCTATTGTTAAAGTGAAGTATCCTTGTTCAATATGTGAGACAGTTCTGGCGTGTGTCCCTGTTGGCTTTTGACCTGTGGTAACTTCGTCAGCAGGTTTAGCTGCATTAATTTAAAGTGTCTAATTTTATGTTGGGCCTAATTTCTCAGGCCTTTGTTCATTTGACCACACCCAAGTTATTTCACCTGACCTACACATCTTTGTGATACTAAGGAAGAATTTAGCGCAGCCAATCAACAAAGAACAAAGAACAATACAGCACAGGAACAGGCCCTTCGGCCCTCCAAGCCCACGCCGCTCCCCGGTCCAGGATTGAATCCTGAATCCAGGATCCCCGCCCAATTTTCCAGCCTATCTACATACCAATATCCTATCCACCGAGCTGTCCCTCACAGCTACGATGCTTTGTTCATCACAACCTATTAACTCACCCCCACCCCCCCATTCCAGACCATGTGATCTCCAGGGAGAGGCGAAAACCCAGAGTGAAAACCCCAGGGCCAATATGGGGAAAAAAAATCTGGGAAATTCCTCTCCGACCCCATGAGGCGATCGAAACGAGTCCAGGAGATCACACTGGCCCTGATCGGAAAATGCTTCCCAACCCTATTCATTTCCACTTCCACGAACACCATATGAATTCCCTGCCCCCGAGACAGGTTCCCAACTGTCCGCAGTCTCGCTCTGTACTGGCACCAGCAAGTTGATCATAGAATGAAGCCTTGAAACGAGAAACAAAGAACAATTAGCCTGCGCCGCTCCCTGGTCCAAACTAGACCACTCTTTTGTATCCCTCCATTCCCACTCCGTTCATATAGCTGTCTAGATAAGTCTTAAACGTTCCCAGTGTGTCCGCCTCCACCACCTTGCCCGGCAACACATTCCAGGCCCCCACGACCCTCTGTGTAAAATATGTCCTTCTGATATCTGTGTTAAACCTCCCCCCCTTCACCTTGAACCTATGACCCCTCGTGAACGTCACCACCGACCCGGGGAAAAGCTTCCCACCGTTCACCCTATCTATGCCTTTCATAATTTTATACACCTCTATTAAGTCTCCCCTCATCCTCCGTCTTTCCAAGGAGAACAACCCCAGTTTCCCCAATCTCTCCTCATAACCAAGCCCCTCCATACCAGGCAACATCCTGGTAAACCTCCTCTGTACTCTCTCCAAAGCCTCCACGTCCTTCTGGTAGTGTGGCGACCAGAACTGGACGCAGTATTCCAAATGCGGCCGAACCAACGTTCTATACATCTGCAACATCAGACCCCAACTTTTATACTCTATGCCCCGTCCTATAAAGGCAAGCATGCCATATGCCTTCTTCACCACCTTCTCCACCTGTGACGTCACCTTCAAAGATCTGTGGACTTGCACACCCAGGTCCCTCTGCGTCTCTACACCCTTTATGGTTCTTCCATTTATCGTGTAGCTCCTCCCTACATTATTTCCACCAAAATGCATCACTTCGCATTTATCAGGATTGAACTCCATCTGCCATTTCCTTGCCCAAATTTCCAGCCTATCTATATCCTTCTGTAGCCTCTGACAATGTTCCTCACTATCTGCAAGTCCTGCCAGTTTTGTGTCGTCTGCAAACTTACTGATCACCCCAGTTACCCCTTCTTCCAGATCATTTATATAAATCACAAACAGCAGAGGTCCCAATACAGAGCCCTGCGGTACACCACTAGTCACAGGCCTCCAGCCGGAAAAAGACCCTTCCACTACCACCCTCTGTCTTCTATGACCAAGCCAGTTCTCCACCCATCTAGCCACCTCCCCCTTTATCCCATGAGATCCAACCTTTTTCACTAGCCTACCATGAGGGACTTTGTCAAACGCTTTACTAAAGTCCATATAGACAACATCCATGGCCCTTCCTTCGTCAACCATTTTGGTCACTTCTTCAAAAAACACCACCAGGTTAGTGAGGCATGACCTCCCTCTCACAAAACCATGCTGACTATCGTTAATGAGTTTATTCCTTTCTAAATGCGCATACATCCTATCTCTAAGAATCTTCTCCAACAACTTCCCCACCACGGACGTCAAGCTCACCGGCCTATAATTACCCGGGTTATCCTTCCTACCCTTCTTAAATAACGGGACCACATTGGCTATCCTCCAATCCTCTGGGACCTCACCTGCGTCCAGTGACGAGACAAAGATTTGCGTCAGAGGCCCAACGATTTCACCTCTCGTCTCCCTGAGCAGCCTTGGATAGATTCCATCAGGCCCTGGGGATTTGTCAGTCTTTATATTCTCTAACAAACCTAACACTTCCTCCTTTGTAATGGAGAATTTCTCCAACGGTTCAACACTCCCCTCAGAGACACTCCCAGTCAACACATCCCTCTCCTTTGTGAATACCGACGCAAAGTATTCATTTAGGATCTCCCCTACTTCTTTGGGCTCCAAGCATAAGTCCCCACTTTTGTCCCTGAGAGGTCCGATTTTTTCCCTAACAACCCTTTTGTTCCTAACGTATGAATAAAATGCCTTGGGATTCTCCTTAATCCTGTCTGCCAAGAACATTTCGTGACCCCTTTTTGCTCTTCTAATTCCCCGTTTGAGTACTTTCCTACTTTCTTTGTACTCCTCCAGAGCTCCCTCCGTTTTTAGCTGCTTGGACCTAACATACGCCTCTCTTTTCTTTTTGACCAGTCCCTCAATTTCCCTGGTTATCCACGGTTCTCTAATCCTACCCTTCCTATCCTTCTTTTTTACAGGCACATGCTTGTCCTGTAGCCCTAACAACCGTTCCTTAAAAGACTGCCACATACCAGATGTGGAGTTACCCTCAAACAGCCTCTCCCAATCAAGAGCTGCCAATTTCTGCCTGATCCCAATAAAGTTAGCCTTCCCCCAATCCAACACCTTACCCTTGGTAAGTACCAGGTCCAGTATGGCCCCCTCTCTAGTCGGGCTGTCTACATATTGTTCCAACGAACCCTCCTGTACACATTTTACAAATTCCTCCCCATCCAGAGTCCCTGCCCTCAGCGATTTCCAGTCTATACCAGGGAAATTGAAGTCTCCCACTACAACAACCCTATTTTTCCTGCACCTATCCAGTATCTCCTGACATATCCATTCTTCCACTTCCCTTGGGCTGTTGGGGGGCCTGTAGTACACCCCCAACATAGTGACTGCGCCTTTCCTGTTTCTAAGCTCCACCCAGAGTGACTCGTTACACGACCCCTCTGAATTGTCCTCCCTCTGCACCGCTGTAATATGCTCTCCAACTAATACCGCTACTCCCCCACCTCTTTTGGCCCCTCCTCTGTCTCGCCTAAAACACTTGTACCCTGGAATATTCAGCTGCCAGTCCTGTCCCTCTTTCAACCAAGTCTCTGTCACCGCAACCACATCCAAATTCCTCGTGCGCATTAAGGCCCCAAGTTCGTCTGTCTTACCTGCTACGCTCCTTGCATTGAAGTATAAGCACTCCAGACATCCAGGCCCAGTGAGGTCATCCTCCCCCAGAGTGCTCTTCTTCTTTGCCAGCCTTGTCCCAGCCCCAAGCTCGTCCCCAGCCTTCACACTTATAGACCTAATAGTTTGATCCCCACCCCCCTGCCATACTAGTTTAAACCCCCCCGAACTGCACTAGCAAAGCTCCCAGCCAGGATATTTGTGCCCTTCCAACTTAGTTGTGACCCCTCCCTCTTGTATAGGTGCCATCCTCTCCTGAAAACCTCCCATTGATCTATGAAAATGAAGCCCTCCCTCCTGGACCAGTCCTTTAGCCAGGCATTCATTCTTGCTGGGCAACAACAATTTATACATGTATAAATATAGCACCCATCATGTAATGAAATGTCCCAAGGTGCATCACAGGATTAATCTAATGCCAAGTAGAAAACAGAGCCACGTTGGAGATATTATTGTCAGATAGGTTTTACAAAGTGAGGCAAATGAGGTCACGAGGTGGAAAGGCAAAGGGAAGGATTTCCAGACACTGGTAGGTGAAGGCACCAATGGTGGAATGATTCAAATTAGGGATCCACAAGAGACCAGTATTAGAGAGTGCAGAGATCTCAGAAGTTTGTGGGGCTGGAAGAGATTACAGAGATAGGGAAGGGTGAGGCCATGGAGGGATTTGAACACAGGGATGAGAATTTTAAATCAGGATATTGCGTGAATGGAAGCCAATGGAGCCCAGGCTAACGGAGACTGAGAACTCATGCAAAATAAGATCCAGGCAGCAGAGTTTAGATTTACCTCAAGATTACAGAGCAGATCTGAAGTATTTCTTTTCAGGAGAACTAATCATCTTTATTGTTACGATGGCCACGAAGGGCATGGGGGGACATCAATAGACCTATCCATGAGCTTTGTGGAGTACGAGCTGTCTTACTGAGTGAGCAGAGGCCACCCAATTGGAAGCAGCAGGCGGGAGTATATAAGCGTGTAACGTTACCCAGACCGGAGGTGTAGGTCCCGAGGTGAAGACTACCTGACTGTAAGCCGCGGGAGCAGCCTTTCCCTTTGGTGCACAGTAAAGGGGGTCAGGAAACTGGTGTTTGGTTGAATTACTACATTGATATTTAGTTTTGGGGTGTATTAATACTATGAGTTTAGATTAGTCACAGCTCTGTACTAATGCTAAACCTGTGTTGTGTAATTTGGATGTTGAGTCCTGAATAGCCTCAAAACTCAAGCATGGTGTGATTCCCTCCCACAGCGACAAATTTGATAGTTGTCCCTATCCTCCCCCAACCCTCCTCACCCCTGTAGCAGCTGACAACATTAGTGTAAGATACCTACAGACGTCCACATCCTCACACACGGCTGGAATTGACCACTGCTTACTAAAGGACATTGACCTGAAAAGTTAACTTTCTTTCCCTCTTCACAGATACTTCCGGCAGTCCGGCATTTTCTGTTTTTGTTTCAGATTTCCAACATCCGCTGTACTTGATTCTTACTATTGTTTGAGAAGAAGGAATAAACTGTTAAAGATCAGGGCACTGCAGAAGGAAGCTTTGCTTTTATATCAAGCTCAGTTTCTCACCAAGGAGTTTCAAGGTCGGGTGTCAGTTTAGAGTGTGGCCCTGAATTCAGGCTGCGTTTACACTCTCCTCAATGATGCTGATTGGAAATGCACCACACCAACACTACAGTAAAAAATGTACTGTTGGTTGGTTGAGATGGCACAGTGACACAGTGGTTAGCACTGCTGCCTCACAGTGCCCGGGACCGGGGTTCAATTCCAGCCTTGGGTCACTATCTGTGCGGAGTTTGCACATTCTCCCTGTGTCTGCGTGGGTTTCCTCCGGGTGCTCCGGTTTCCTCCCACAGTCCAAAGATGTGCTGGTTAGGTGGATTAGCCATGTTAAATTGACCCTAGTGTCGGGGGATTAGCAGGGTAAAGGAGGGTTACGGAAATAGGACCTGGGTGGGATTGTGGTTGGTGCAGACTTGATGGGCCAAATGGCCTCCTTCTGTACTGTAGGGATTCTATAATTCCATGAAAGATTCATCAAAAGAAATACAGTATTTATCATTCAATAATGGAATGTGCTCTATTCTTTTATCTCAGAGAAAGGAACTGGGATCAAAGAGTGACAATCATGTTATTAAACATCGAGTATATAGGCTTCACCAGTCATGGCTCTTGGTTGCCAAGTCGGAATATCATTTCCAGACAGTAACTAGCTCACACTCAATGTTCTTTCTGATTTCAGTTGTGTTACCATGGTGAAGCACAAGGGAAGCAATTTCCCTGAACTGTTCCTAAGTACTTCCTGCTGTCAAATCTCAAAGCGTCAATCAAAATGAGAGTAATTATTGGGTGCAGATTTATAGCTTTTGCCTACGTTAGAATTCTATTTATTTTTAGCAACTCCTCCAGTGAATCAATAATAGATTTAATTTGTTTCACATCGCAAAGACATCCAGAGACTAGGTGTATCGAGATGTGAGGCCAGAAATGGAGATATACCTCAGCCCAGTTATTACTCAACAATTGGAAAAGGAAGATTTGCATTTATATAACACCTTCCACACACTCAGGAGTTTCCAGCATGTTTTACGGCCGATGAATTAAGTTTTAAGTTTATTTATTCGTGCCATAAGTAGGCTTACATTAACACTGCAATGAAGTTACTGTGAATATCCCCTAGTTGCCACACTCTGGCACCTGTTCGGGTACACTGAGGGAGAATTTAGCATGGCCAATGCACCTAACCAGCACGTCTTTCAGACTGTGGGAGGAGACCGGAGCACCCGGAGGAAACCCTTGCAGACACCGAAACAATGTGTAGGCTCCCCACAGACAACGACCCAAGCCAGGAATCGAACCTGGGACCCTAGCGCTGTGAGATAGCAGTGCTAATCACTATGCCACTGTGCATTTGATATTCGCTGAATTCATCTTTGAAGTGTAGCCACTGCTGTTAATTAGGAAGTGCAGCAGCCAATTTGTACGCAGCAAGCTCCCACAGAGAGAAACATGTTAATCGCCAAAACATCTGCTTTTTATGATATTGATTGAAGAATAAATATTGACCGGGGCACTGAGGAAAGCTGACTTACTCTAGAGAGGAAACAGGCAGCTCCGACAGTACAGCACTCCCTCAGTACTGCATTGAGAGTGGCGGCCTGGGCTTTGCGCTCAAGTCTCTGGAGTGGGATTTGAATCAACCTTGAATTTCCTAGGTGAGAAACTGAGCTTGATATAAAAGCAGAGCTTCCTTCTGCAGTGCCCTGATCACCTGGGTCAGCTCGGGACCTACAACTCCAGCCTGGGCAACATCACAGGCTTAAAAACCCCCACTGGCTGCTTCCCATTGGGTGGCCTCTGCTCACTCAGTAAGGCAGCTCATACTCCACAAGCTCAGGGTAGATCTATTGATGACCCCCCCACAACTTTTATGGCTGTCGTAATAATAAAGATGACTAGTTCTCCTGAAACAAAATACTTGATACCTGCTCTGTAACCTTGAGGTAAATCTAAACTCTGCTGCCTGGGTCTTAACTCACAGAAAGTCACACACCCCATCAACCTAGGCTTGCTGACCTCCACTGGGGCAGGGTGGTGTGGGGGGAGGGTGAGGGGGAGCGAGGTGGAGGGGGGGGGTGACCATCTTTAAAGGGTTGTTTGCAGCCGACATGTTGTCTGACCCTGAGCTGTCTAAGTATCTAAAGTGCATTATCAGAGGCCAATTTCTTGCTCAATGGCTATCCTTGTTATTCGATGGCAGCTGTTGTATGATTCCTCTGCTGCAGTGTTGGGGTTCTGGTGTTAGCATGGCCATCCCACCAAACCTACGCATCTTTTGGACACTAAGAGGCAATTTAGCATGGCCAATCCACCTAATCCACATACTTTTGGACACTAAGGGGAAATGTAGCATGGCCAATCCACCTAACCTGCACATTTTTGGAGTCTGGGAGGAAACCGGAGCACCCAGAGGAAATCCACGCAGACACAGGGAGAACGTGCAAACTCCACACAGTCGCCAAAATTGAACCCGGGTCCCTGCGCTGTGAGGCAGCAGTGCTGATCACTGTGCCACCGTGCCACCCTCCATCACCTGCTTGATGGAGTGATGGGCCATAGTTTTCAAGATCCCGCTAATGGTTCCAACTGCTCCCTGGAACAACCCGGAAGAAGAGTCATACGGACTTGAAATGTTAACTCTGTTTTTCTCTCCGGAGGTACCGCCAGACCGGCTGAGTGAGTTTTTTCCGGCATTTTCTGTTTTCACTGCAGCAACAAAGTTGAGGGTCAGGCAGTGGGTGCCCTCCAGATCACAGCAGCCTCAACACCTTCAGCATTCACAAAGATCAGCAACAACCTGCCTTGAGAAACACAGTCTTCAGAAACACCTGGTGCTCTGACAGATCCATGAATCGGAATCGTTGCCTATAGACCTGGTGCGCTGGGTAGCACCATCTTCCAACGTACACCTGCCTCACTGTCCCTCTGCACCTTTCGCAGGCTGCTGGAGCCTCTCTGCCTGCTGCAGCCTGTTCCCATGTAGATGTTGAAGCTCCTCACCTGCTCCTGGCTGGAGGAGGCGATCTCTGAGTGCACGACACCCACCTTCCTTTGCAACCTTCCAGTTACTGGCCTCTTGAGTGCCCTCCCATACAGCGGTCACTTAAAGGCACACATCTTTTGATCGACAGCCCTGAGCTAGACTGCTCGGAAACTCTGCATGTGCCTATCAGTCGCAGGCAGTAATGGCCTCTTGCTGTGCCCTCACCTAATCTGGGCTGCTGAGACTCCGTGGGACCAAATGCACAGAATACAATCAATGGGCAAAATGATCTTTTATGACCCCCTTACGGAGCCTCAATTGGATGTCTACCATTGGTCAACAGGCTCCCAATCCCAATTCCAATCCACCCCTGGGAAATTGGCCCAGAGGTGGGAAGGTTTTGGGGGAGATGCCCCAGAGTGATCTCTCCCTATTTTTGTGCCCCCACAGCCTCAGACCCTGTTTCTACTGTGCTGAATAAACCAATAACTCCCATTCTCTCTCCAAAGATGTTGCTTAACCTGCTGAATATTTCCAGAATGTTCTGTCTCAGTGACATTAAATTTTCTTGAATCTACTGGAGGTAGATCTAGACTTTCTGTGACAGTCTAAGGCAAGTGTTAGCAAATCAAGTCACCATTTTACTTTTTTCCCAATTTTGACTCCATTGAAGTCAAGATTTGCTCCCTAGAATTTAGCACCTGTAAATAGCACCAGGTATCAGTGAGGAGGATGCTTGAATCACGGAGGTAATTTAAAGTTTATTTATTTATTTATGTCACAAGTAGGCTTACATTAACACTGCAATGAAGTTACTGTGAAAATCCCCCTCGTCGCCACACTCCGGCGCCTGTTCGGGTACACTGAGGGAGAATTTAGCGTGGCCAATTCACCTAACCAGCACATCTTTCAGACTGTGGGAGGAAACACACGCAGACACGGGAAGAACATGCAAACTTCACACAGACAGTGACCCAAGCCAGGAATCGAACCCGGGTCCCTGGCGCTGTGAAGCAGCAATGCTAACCACTGTGCCACTGTGCCACCCATTTTAACACAGACAAATAAATCTATATACAGGCACAACAGCTATAACACAGGCTTACACTGAGGGTCTTTCACTCCCCGGAACCTGTGCACTTTCTCTCCATTGGTTGAGGTTCACAAGCTTCCATGCAATAGGCCCCAGGTGGGCCACGTGACCTGTGAAGAATCACCCCTTAAAAGGGACATGCCACAGCAGCACCCATTGTCCGTTTCATTCTTGGTGAGTTTGTGGTGGTTTCTAATGTCCCAGGACTGGAGCCATTAAATCTACCACAAGATAATGCCACGGCAAGTCCACAGTGAGAGCATCATTGGGTCAGTCTTAAAAGAATTTGGCAAAGTGTCAGGGTCTGACTGAAAACCAATGTATTTCTCTCCAGATTGACACTTTGTCAAATAAAAACAGGTGGGTGTGTTTTACACTAGCATGCTGAGGGGCGGGACTTACACATGCCGAAAAACTCAGCTGGGATCTGGGCGCCATGTTTAAAGGGAGCCCTGATGGGAGGGAAAAATAATCTCCTCCTCCCCCAGCCACCACGGAGAACTCCATGGTAGCTGGGCGCGGGGGGGGGGGGGGGGGGGGGGGGGAGGTGGGGGGGTGGGGGGAGGAGATTATTTGGCCTCTTTGTGCCCCTGCAATCAGAGTCGGCATTTCTCTCCCCACAACTCCCCCTACTATCCGGTGATCAGAGCCAGCATCCCCAACACCCTCCTTGGCAAACCGTCGATGCTGTTATCCACCCCCTTCTCCCCCCCCCCCCCCCCCCCCCCCCCCCCAGGCAGCCCCCCACTCACCCGCCGCCCACCCCCCCTCCCCCCCCCCCCCCCCCGCCCCCCCCGCAAATATCGCTGACGTCCAGCTCTGCTGCGAAAGCACTTCATAAGGGTAAGGGAATGAAGGAGGAGTGAGTGATTAGCCTGGGACCCCAGGCAGCCGAGGCAGCGAATGTTTTTGGAGTTTGCCACATCTTTGATTCCTTCAAAATTTTTGTCCACGGAGCAGACCTGTCTGGCAAGGAAACCATCGGCCATGTCTCTGGGGGGGAACATAAGAACATAAGAACATAAGAAATAGGAGCAGGAGTAGGCCATCTAGCCCCTCGAGCCTGCCCCGCCATTCAATAAGACCATGGCTGATCTGAAGTGGATCAGTTCCACTTACCCGCCTGGTCCTTATAACCCCTAATTCCCTTACCAATCAGGAATCCATCTATCCGTGATTTAAACATATTCAACGAGGTAGCCTCCACCACTTCAGTGGGCAGAGAATTCCAGAGATTCGCCACCCTCTGAGAGAAGAAGTTCCTCCTCAACTCAGTCCTAAACTGACCCCCCTTTATTTTGAGGCTGTGCCCTCTAGTTCTAGCTTCCTTTCTAAGTGGAAAGAATCTCTCCACCTCTACCCTATCCAGCCCCTTCATTATCTTATAGGTCTCTATAAGATCCCCCCTCAGCCTTCTAAATTCCAACGAGTACAAACCCAATCTGCTCAGTCTCTCCTCATAATCAACACCCCTCATCTCTGGTACCAACCTGGTGAACCTTCTCTGCACACCCTCCAAGGCCAATATATCCTTCTGCAAATAAGGAATGAAGGTGAAGGCGGACAGAGACCAGGCCTCCCCCTAAGCTGCCATGTTGGCCACAAAGGATGTGTGTCAGAGATGCAAGGAATTGGGCATCAACACACTACGCATCAAACTGCGTGCCACTGGAGGCAACAGGACTCAGACCCTTGGACCCAATGCCCAGTCAACCCTGAGAGCTCTGGCTAGATCTGGGATGTCAATTGGCCGGATCGAAGATGTCACTCCCATTCCGTCAGACAGCACTCGCAGAGAGGGAGGTCTCAGGGGTCACTGTTTGTGAATGTTTCTGATTGTGCCAGTCAGACTCCTTCTCCCCCCAACCCTCCCATCCAATCAGCCATTGCCAACATCCCCAGTTCCCATGTCTGCTTCCCCTCCCGTCCCCCCCTTCCCCCCCACCGCCCCCCCCCCCCCTACCTACACAACCACCACAGATACATCAATCCCTCCACCATGAGGCTCCCACTAGGGTGCCAGCCTGTATCAGTAGGCACTGCCAGGCCACCGCCTGGTTACGTCGCTCTCCCCCGAGGGCTATACTCACCTTTGTACCCCGGGGCGGTGACAGTTTCATGTCTGGGTGAACCTGTTGTAAACTGTGTCGATGTTACGTCACGTCGGCAAGGTTTGAAGATTCGGCTGGGAGGGAGATTCACCAGGGTCACGCTCATCGCCAACAAGGGGCAGCAAAAATCGGAGACTGTGAGCTTGCTGGCAGGGTTTGCGATTTCTGCGTTTCACCTGATCTTGAGCCCCCGTCTGCGATCCCGCACACGGAGAGAGTGGGCTCAACATCCTGCCCATTATCTATACGCGCTGACTCAATTGTCTGCCCTGCAGGTTTTGGGGCCTTGCTTGTGTTGTTGTGAGGATGTACAAAAGCGGTGGACTCGCTAGGTTGCCGGGAAGCTTCATTGACAGGTGGTGATTAGCCTGGTGAAAGCAAAGGGAAGAAATCCCGCTCCAAATCCAGGCGTTTCCACTCTTTATAAAAAACACACAAAGGGCAGAATTTAATTCCCCAAACCAACACATTTGGATGGGGCAGGGTGGGTTCCAATTAGATCTGTGGCGAGGTTTATGGATGTCCTTACCAGCAAATATTTGAGGCCCTAAAGTCAGTCAATGATGCCCGTTTCATCCCAATATTCAACTGGCATTGTGTGAGGGATTTGCCACACAGGAATTGCAGGTTCCCAGGGATTCTTCCAGGGGACCAGCATTGGGAAGCGAGGAGTGGAGTACTCACAGCAAGGCATCCTTCTGCCTGTCCTTCCTTCGTTACTTGGTCCTACTAGCCGGTGATGCTCTCCCCCGCATCCCCATCCCGCCCTCACTCATCTAGGCTGCCTCGAGGAACTGTGGAGGCACCAATGATCTATAACTAGGAGTCTGCTGCCGAGTTGCGGGCAGCCTTAGCGAGGGATGTCGAGCTGATCTTTACTAAGCAATTACAAATGACACCTGATAATGACCCCGAAACCAGACCTTGGCCTGATTGGCTGGTTGCCTCTAAAGAGCCAGTTTCTGATCCTCAATGACAGTTTGCCCAAAAACTTGCCACATAGACGGGACTGTATCGGAAAGCCAATGGGATTTTCAGCTTGCTTCCCAGTGCCCCCATCACCACTGGGACATGGATTTTCCGACCCACATCCTTGGTTCTTGATCCTCCCTCCAAAGGGAATAGTTTCTCCGCATCCACTCCAGTGAATCATTTGACCGGATAATCTCTCCATCTTCACATCTGCTCAAGGGAATCGAAGCCCCAAGACCTAGCAGCCTGTCCTCACAACTGAACCCGGTAAACTCCGAACCCTGCTGTCTATTTTGGGTGCTTGAGGGCATTAAACAGCAAACTAACCATTTCAGAGAGCAATTCATTCTGATCAATTTTGCTGCTTTCAGTCTATTTCATTCTGATTTGGATGTGAACACATTGGCTTCAGCTTTTTGGATTAGTTAAAGCAGAGATTGCAATGATATCACTGTAGTCGTGACAAATAACTTGGAGCAACCCCCATTATCAGTAGCATGTGTAATTTATCCATAGCAGATGCGTGCAGTTGGCTAGAAGCCTTAACAGTTGTCACTGGAGAATAGACGTAATGCAGGGCTGATGTTGATGAGAGGGCTCCTGGTATAACATTGCAAGTCTATCCCAGTAACAATGCATCAATATTGCAACACCAAGCTGCTGATTAAAGTCTTTTCATATTAGGAGCAAGTCCGGTGGCAAATTCTGGGGATTTAATATGGACAATAATGACCCGAATAAACACAAGTTCATTCCAGGCAAAGGAATGCTATCAGCTGGGGCTCGGTTTGTACTGCCCCCACCTCTCAGTCAGAGGGTTCTGGATTCAAGCTCCACTCCAAAGACTTGAGCCCAGTGATTCCCAACTATTGTGCCATGGCTCATCAGCGTTCCCTGAAGTTCCCCCCAAGTGTGCCTTGAAAAACATTTTAAAATGATTCAAAATGGCGGCATGGTGGCACACTGCTGCCTCACAGCGCCAGGGACCTGGGCTTGATTCCCGGCTTGGGCCACTCTCTGTGTGGAGTCTGCACGCTCCCCCCGTGTCTGCATGGGTTTCCTCCCACAGTCCAAGAATGTGTGGGTTATGTTGATTGGCCATGCTAAATTGACCTGAATTTAGGGGGATTAGCAAGGTAAATATGTGGAGTTACAGGGATTGGGTGGGATTGTTGTCGGTGCAGGCTCGATGGGCCTCCTTCTGTAAGGATTCTATGATTCAATGATCCAAAACTCATGTAATTAAACTCAAACCAGCCTTTGTCTTGAGCTCGATGGTTGGCATCTCCAAGACGCAACAAATCTCAGGCCTCCCACGGCATGGTGGCACAATGGTTAGCACTGCTGCCTCACAGCGCCAGGGACCGGACCCGGGTTCAATTCCGGCCTTGGGTGACTGTCTGTGTAGAATTTGCACATTCTCCCGTGTCTCACATGTTGCGTGGGTTTCCTCTGGGTGCTCCAGTTTCCTCCCACACTCCAAAGATGTGCAGGTTGGATGGTAAATATGTGGGGTTACAGTGATAGAGGGCAGGGGAGAGAGCCTCTCAGAGAGTCAGTGCAGACTTAATGGGCTGAATGGCCTCTTCTGCATTGTAGGGATTCTATGATTCTATGTATGTGTTGACTGGGAAAGAGCTGCACAAGCATGGTTTAGATTTTTTATGTTGATCAGGCCCACACGTATGAGCAACGGGACTTGGGGCTGAAGGCAGAGGACCCATTCGCCCGCACAAAAAGCGAAAACTCTAAAAGGGCGCAAAAACCCTGAGAGAGGCAAGAGAGACATAGAGAGATTTTAAAAAACAGGTGAGAGGTCAAGGCAAAGTTTAAAAGTTCCCAGTAAGAGAAGACGACAGAGAAAATCGGAGGTACATCTCAAGATTTTTTTATAGTATGGACACGTGCCATGACGTATAAAAGATTGGGAACCACTGGTCTAGACTGACTCTCCAATGCAACACTGAGAGAATGCTGCAGTGTTGGCGGTGCAGTTCTCTGGGTGCAGTGTTACACTGAAGACATGTCCGTCCTCGCAGGAGATCTGAATGATTCCATGGCACGATTATCAGAGGAGACTGGGAGTTTGCCCCAAAATTCTGGCTGACAATTGCCCCTTAACCAGCACCAAAGATTAACATAATCACCGTCCTGTTTGTGGGATCTTGCTGTGTGAATATTTGCTGCCATTTTTCCTGCATGACAACAGTGACTACATTCAAACATTCCAAATTAGCTTTACGGAGCCTTGGGATGTCCCGAGGCTGCAAAGGCTATGTAAATGCGACTATTTTCTTTCAGTAATGTTGCACAGTGGAAATGTGTGTGGTGTCTAAAAAGCTGCAGATCATAGAAACATAGAAACTAGAAGCAGGAGGAGGCCATTTGGCCCTATGAGCCTGTTCCATCATTCATTTTCATCATGGCTGATCATCAAATTCAATATCCTTTGCCCGCCTTCTCCCCATACCCCTTGATCCTGTTAGCGCCAAGAACTGCATCGAATTTCTTCTTGAAATCACACAACATTCTGGCCGGTAGGATTTTGGCCGATGGGTCATAGATAATACTGTCTCTGAGGATTCCTGAACTGTTTTACAGGCCAGGTGTCTCTCTTCATATTGTGTACCATTTTGTTCCCAACGTAAAGGAGTTATAATCTAAGATATTCACTTAAAGAGAAGGTAATTCATGAAGCTATAAAATGATGAACAGTTAACCTATAACACTGACTGCCTTTCAAAAGTATTCCTCAGCTGTGAAGCACTTTGGGATGACCAGAGGAAATAACAGGCCCTGTTGTATAAAAGAGTGATAGATTCTGAGGGTCAGTGTGGGATTTGATACGAGCAGTGGTATGAATCTTTAACCACTCTCTATCTATACAAACTTGGATGCATTAATATTTTAATCGTTGAGGTGCCAGCTAAATGACTTTGATCTGATTAGATTCTGCTCACGGGATAGGCCATTAACAGAGGCATCCGCCCGCTCTTGACACTGACAGCGAATATTGATGTATTTCTCTCACTTTTCACAGGGCTCTCCTGACACCACATTTAACAGTGCAACAACCAGACTTGAAAAGGTAGATAAATTATGTTGACTGCAGCACAAGAGACTCACAACCTCTGTCACCTGGAAGGACAAGGGTAGCAGGTCACCTCCAAGTTCACACACGTAAACTTCTCCCCCCCCCCCCCCATCAACTTGGACCTAATATGGCTGTTCCTTTATCATACTGGAGTTCAATCCTTGAAGCTAAAGCAAGTTGCAATTAAGCTATGCTTTGAACATAGCAAGATGTTGCAAGGTGCTTGTGGGAGTATGGTGGGATTGCTTTCAAAGTTTACTTACTGACATAAACAAAGACTATCGGCATGAACAGATAGGAGGAGAGTGATACCATAGTGTCTCAAGATAGCTTAGTGCCCAAATCCTAATGGAGCTTTAGAAGGGGGAAAGCGATGGTCTAGTGGTATCACTAGACTATTAATCCAGAAACTCAGCTAATGTTCTGGGGACCCGGGTTTGAATCCAGCCACGGCAGATGGTGGAATTTAAATTCAATAAAAATATCTGGAATAAGAATCTGATGACAATTGTCAATTGTCGTAAAAACCCATCTGGTTCACTAACGTCCTTTGGGAAGAAAATCTGCCGTCCTTACCTGGTCTGGCCCACACGTGATTCCAGAGCCACAGCAATGTGGTTGACTCTCAACTGCCCTCCAAGGGCAACTAGAGATGGGCAATAAATGCTGGCCAGCCAGCAACATCCATGTCCCATGAATGAATAAAAAAAGCTATGTCACATGATTGGGCCAGAGTTTGGACTTTGGGTGACAGTGTATAAAGTGGGTAAAAGCAACATGGCACCAGTTAAACACCCCTCCCCATTATAACTTCCATTGACATTAACGAGAGTTTCAAAGGTTCTGGAGGAAGATGAGACAATGGAGTCAAGATGCAGATCAGTCATTGTCTAATTCAATGGAGGATGGCCGCCTCCCCTTCTGATTGTCCCACATTCACCAGGTGCGGCATAAATTAAAATTTAGATTTGAGGTCCTGTTGGATTTAGAGCTGAACAATGGCCAACTGCACAGCAGACAGCCTGTGTATTGACCACCCACAGAGAGACTGGAAACTTCACACGGACATCCCAGACGTACAGCTATCGCATCATGAACAGTAAAAGACCGACTGTTCCAATGAACCTGCTGCACAAAAATGTCTAGTGCATCACAAACAAAAACTCCCATCGCAACCAAAACCAAGAAATCTCCAGAAACTCCCCAACCAAAACCGAGTAATCGCCAGTCCAAATAGGGGGTGGGAGGAAATTTTTGTTTTTGATCCTATTAGGCAATCAAAACTAGTCCAGTTTATTACTCTGAGCCTGATTGATGTTACATAGTAAGTACTTTTCGTGTGAGAGATCTTCACTCCAGCCAATAACAACCTCTCACGTGAAGGAGCTCAGTAGACAAGCTGCTTGGGTTGGTGGCCTAGTCCACAGTCCACTAAACTCTGAGGAAAGATTCCCTTCCTGACTTTCACATCAATCCTGGCATCAATCCTGAGATTGTGACCCCTTGCTGCTCCCTAAACTATTTAATTGAAATAATCTATTCACACAGATACACATTAGTTCCTTTAACCTCTTGTAAAACTTGAACGATTCATCCTCCAGTTTACATTTCTCTAAAATTCTCCATTGAAAGAGAGATGGGATTGTGAGGTTTCCATCATTTCATAATGGACTACCTAACTTCAGTGCCAATTTCATCCCCAGCTGGCAAATTTAAAATGCACCCTCTAAACTCCTGTCAATTCCTCCTTGGGGTTGTGTGTACACTCGGTGCATCATTTTCCATTAGCCTCACGTGCACAAAGGTGCTGCCTTTAAAGGCAAGAAAGTTACAGCTCTAGAATTTCTCTATTCTGCATGCACCACCCACCATTTGACTTGAATGAGGGGAATTGTGGGATGAGTAGAGGGAAAAAACTCAAGATTGCAATGACACTTTTCAAAATGTAATCATTCTTCTGTAGTCCAATGCACGCTTCGTTGAGACACCATTAAAAAGAGAGTTCTGTAATCCTGTGCATCCAAGGTGGCTGGGTCAGAGATGGGGCTATAACAGCGTCACCCCAATATCCAAACCCAGCCTTCCTTTGAGCGCAACTTCATTCCGGGAGTGTGGAAAGGTGCACAGAATTGCTCGAAGAATGATCTCTGCAAATAGAACTTTGATGACACGATAGCATGATTTAATTGCTCTTCCTATTTTAGGCAAAGGCCAATTTTCCAACTGCAAGATGGCTCGATTAATTCAGGACGTGCATCCAATTAGGTTTTTCAGTGAAGCTACACCCAAGGGAGAGCAGGACAATAACATTTACAGAGCTTATAACCACTGTACAATTGGAGAAATTACCTTGCACAGTTCATTTTGTGTACACAATCACTGATTAAATTATCACCTGGAAGAATCTTTCTTTCCTTCTGAAAATGTAATTAAATATTTACGGACTGATTGACCCACAGAGGCAGCGTTGTGGTTGAGACATGTATTTCGCTGCAATACTGATCTATTACTTTTTTTTCCCGGTCTTCTCTCAATCTTCATCCTCTGCTGGAAACACAGATTCGCATTGATAGCCAACTGCTGGGGTTTCCATCCAATGCCCCGACTGGTTTGCTTAACCTTCACAGTTGAGTTCAGGCACTGTCACTAGGCCTGGTTGGAAAGGGATATTCCAACCAAGCCAATCCAGTCTTCACTCAATGTTCACAGATCAACAACGGGGTCCCTGGTTGGCCGTCGCTATCAGCATCTGAAAATGGCTGGGGTGAACTTTAGGGAGGATGTATGTCTCACTCCCCATGGTCCCCAGCCCACCACCCCACCCCCACCTTTCCCGCCCCACGCCGCCAACCCTGGTCGAAAAGTCAGGTGGTACCACGTTGACTTTAGATATCTCTGCTCTGCAGCGACAATACACCTGGGGGCGGCTTTGACAAATTAAGAATGGGACATCCACCCCTCAGAGTCAGGGAGTCCCACACTTGACAGCTCTCTACTCCAAATAGGGACACAAACAGAACAATGGCTGGGACCACAAGGAGTCCATAGAAGGATCTGATAAAACTGTGCATTTTTATCATGGTGCATTTTGTGATCCCAGCCTGGGTGGGATGCTCTGTCAGTGAGTCGGTGCAGACTCAATGGGCTGAATGGCCTCCTTCTGCACTGTACCGATTCTATGATTCTATTCTTCAAGAATATTAAATCTGAAGTGTTGGGAGAACAGAGACAATGTTAATTATCAAGGAAGATTGTAACGGTGAATGTCATTGGTAATCTGGTGGGAGCTGGATCTGAGAAGCAGAGTTTTGGGAAGGCTGGAGGAAATGAAGGCTGCAAGGTGAGGCTGGTGGGAAGGAGCATTGGAGTTGTGGGTTTGGATCAGAGAAGGAGGCACGTATGAGCATTTGAACTGTGAAGGGGCTGAGTGAGGGGCAGAAGCAGGCCATGTTGCAGAGGTGGAAGTATGCAGTTTTTATAATGGAAAGGATGTGGGGTCAAAAACTCAGCTCAGGGATTCAATGAATTTGAATCGGGTTAAGACATTGGCATACCTGGAAAATCTGTCGCTGGCAAGGGCAACGCGTGGGTGAGGAAGAGGTAAATGGAAGAAACTGGAGGTGATGGTGTTTGGGGCAGGTCATGTGGGGAAAGGGGTGGAACAGAAATTATTGTGAGAAAGTCTGTAGCTATGAATATATTACTGAGTGGAGCAGAATCACGGCCAATTCTCCTTTGTTTTAGCCCAGGGATGCTAAGTACCATTGCTGCCATGTTAGCTGCAAGGAATCTGGGAGTTCTTTTTGGCCCAGAAAGCTCGATTGCACATGGACTGTGCACTTACCAACTGATCACAGAAAGCTTCATTCAAACCCTGGTAAAAGCATGAATGATTTGGCACGGCACGGTGGGCTCCATGTTTGGCTTGGCAGACATTACAGTTACTGCTAAAAAAGGCCATCAGTACACAACGCCATCCAACAGTAAGCTGGTGAAAGTGAATCACATTTACCGCTATTAACAGCTGGAAGTCAGCCACCTGACCTTTGTAAATGAGCCTGACTGCATACAGATCTGGCAGATAACAATGGCTCCAAGCAAGTCCACATGTGGAACATGTTCCCAGCGCGCTGTAATTAGATTCCAGTGGAAGACCATAAATATGAAATGCAAACAATACTTTAGGCAAGGCAGCAAAAATGACCAGTGCAATTGGCAATCAGGAGGCCTGGGCTGGCATTGCCCTGGCGACTCATCTGGGCCCTAGGTGATGAAGGCAGGGAATGCAACAATGTCCTTTCAGTCTATTGTTTAAGGGAAGCTTGAGTATTGTGAAGACCCCCAAAAATCTCATCTCCCTGGGATGGGGACAAGGGGACAAACATGCCAGGTTTCAGCCAAGGGAAAAGACCCATAAGTAATCCCCAACCATTTCAAGAAATATCGGAAGATTCTGCAAATCGAGCTACGTTTCAGGATTCAGCACGTAATCTAGACTGACACTCCAGTGCAGTACTGAAAGAGTGCTGCATTGTCAGAGGAGGTGCTGTTTTTCTGTAACACATGAGGACAGGAGCTTTTTCACCTGTGAGTCGAAAGGTTTTGGGTTCAAAACCCATTGGAGAAAGCTGAGGTCATTATCTAGATTGATGCTTGAACTCTGAACTGAGTGTGTGCGTGTATGTGTGTATTAGTATGTGTGTAAGATTGTGTGAGTGTGCGTGTGTGTGTGTGAGTGTGAATGTGCGTGTGAGTGTGTGTGTGAATGTGTGTGTTAGTGTGCGCATGTGGAAGACTGTGTGTGTGGGTGTATGAGTGTGTGTGTTAGTATGTGTGAGTGTGTGTGTTAGTATTTGTGTGTGTAGGACTGTGTGTGTGTGAGTGCGTGTGTGAGTGTATGTGTCAGTATGTGTGTGAGTCTGTGTGTGTCTGTAGGACTGTGTGTGTGAGAGTGTGTGTTAGTGTGTGTGAGTCTGTGTGTGTGTGTAGGACAGTGTGTGTGTGTGTGTGAGTGTGTATGTGTGTTAGTATGTGTGTGAGTCTGTGTGCGTGTGTTAGTATGTGTGTGTGTGTGTGTGTTAGTGTGAATATGTGTGTGTGCATGAGTGTGTTTGTATTAGTGTGTGTGTGTGCGTATGTGAGTATGTATATGTGGCACAGTGGTTAGCACTGCTGCCTCACAGTGCCAGGGACCTGGGTTTGATTCCCGGCTTGGGTGACTGTGTGGAGTTTGCATATTCTCCCTGTGTCTGTGTGGGTTTCTTCCGGGTGCTCCGGTTTCCTCCTACACTCCAAAGACGTGCTGGTTAGGTGCATTGGCCATGCTAAATTCTCCCTCAGTGTACCCGAACAGGTGCCGAGTGTGTGACGAGGGGATTTTCACAGCAACTTCACTGCAGTGTTAATGTAAGCCTACTTGTGACTAATAAATAAACTTTAAACTTTATCTAGGTAACTGAGTGGAAGAGTTGGAGACTTTTTCAGATGGTAGCAGGGGAATTATCCATTGGAAATCCAAATGTGTGAGCAATTCCCACGGACTCAGTAATTAAGATTTCTGAGAGGTCTTGAAATGCATCTCCAGTCTCCAACAATCCAAAAACCAGAATATCTGGGCCATTATTTCTAGGCATATTGACCATGACTAACATTGTGATGGAGGAATCTATGCCTTGGTACCCTTGCCTACCAAAAAACTATCAAACTCGGGCGGCATGGTGGCACAGTGGTTAGCACTGCTGCCTCACAGTGCCAGGGACCCGGGTTCGATTCCCAGCTTGGGTCACTGTCTGTGAGGAGCCTGCATGTTCCCCCCGTGTCTGCGTGGGTTTCCTCCGGGTGCTCCAGTTTCCTCCCACAGTCCACAGATGTGCGGGTTAGGTTGATTGGCTATGCTAAATTGCGCCTTAGTGTCAGGGGGACTAGCTAGGGTAAATGCGGATGTAGGTTATTAGGATAGGGCCTGGGTGGAATTATGGTCGGTGCAGACTCGATGGGCTGAATGGCTCCTTCTGCACTGTAGGATTCCATGATTCTCTGACATGAACAACACTACTCTTTGGAGGGAGCAGCAGCGTTAACCGTAGACAGACCCTGCCAGCATCACGGAATCCTGAGTCAGTTTTTAGAGAAGCGCTAGTACCTAAATCTAAGTGCTCCCTCCCTCTCTCCCTCCCTCCAATCTGCTCGACTGAGTCAATTCATTATCAGGGAAACAACGTAATACCTTGGAACTGCAGGAGCGGGTTTGACTGACAGGTGCCGCTGGAGGTTCTCACTGGATTTGAGAGCCGGGAATCAGAAGGAATTAAGGGTTAGCAGGTAATTGGGTCTTCAGGTCCCTGAATTAAACAGCTGAGATTGTAAACTTTCACTTGTAAACTGGAAAGTTTTACATTCCTTAATATATGGAAGTGTGGCTGTGATATTTGGCAGTGAGTATGTGTTCTACTCCCGATCAGAATTTACACCCTCTCACTACATCTTCACAGCCTGGGTTTGGCAGAGGAATTCCCAAAGCAGCCAAGTTTATTACAACAAGATAAATTACATTGAGGAGAAGATACGAAAATAATAGTCTGTTAGCAAGCTACGTAATATTGAGGTGAACTATATATAGAGCTCATCACAGAAACATAGAAACTAGAAGCAGGAGTAGGCCATTCGGCCCTTCGAGTCTGCTCCGCCATTCATCTTGATCATGGCTGATCATCGAATTCAATATCCTGATCCCCCCTTTCCCCCATATCCCTTGATCCCTTTAGCCCTAAGAGCACTATCTAATTTCTTCCTGAAATCACACAATGTTTTGGCCTCAACTACTTTCTGTGGTAGTGAATTCCACAGATTCACCACTTACTGGGTGAAGAAATTACTCCTCAGCTCAATTCTAAAAAGTTTACCCTTTATCCTCAAACTATGACCCCTGGTTCTGGACTCTCCCACCATCAGGAACATTCTTTCTGAATCTACCCTGCCTAACCCGTTAAAAATTTATAAGTTTCTATGAGATCCCCTCTCACTCTTCTAAACTCCAGTGAATATAATCCTAACCGACCTAGTCTCTCCTAATATAACAGACCTGCCATCCCAGGAATCTGCCTGGTAAACCTTCGCTGTACTCCCTCTATAGCAAGGACATCCTTCCTCAGATAAGGACACCAAAACTGCACACAATATTCCAGGTGTGGCCTCACCAATGGCCAATACAATTGCTGCAAAACATCCCTATCCCTAAACTCAAATCCTTGTGCTATGAAGGCCAACATACCATTTGCCTTCTTTACTACCTGCGTACCTGCGGGCTTACTTTCAGCAACTGATGCAAGAGGACTCCAAGGTCTCGTTAAGTATGCCAACTCTTTGCTTCCTAACTGCTAACCAGCTTTCTATCCATCTCAAGACATTGCTTGCAATCCCATGTGCTTTCACTTTACACAGTAGTCTGCTATGTGAGACCTTGTTAAAAGCCTTCTGAAAGTTTATATAAACCACATCTACTGGTTCTCCTCGGTCAACTCTACTAGTTACATCCTCAAAGAATTCCAATAGATTTGTCAAGCATGATTTCTCTTTTGTAAATCCATGCTGACTTTGTCTGATTATACCACTGCCTTCCAAATGACGAGTTATGAAATCCTTGATAATGGACTCTAGCAACTTCCCCAGTACTGACGTTAGTCTCACTGGTCTATAGTTCCCTGTTTTCTCACTGCCTCCCTTTTGAATAGCGGGCTTACATTAGCTACCCTCCAATCTGTAGGAACTATTCCAGAGTCCAAAGAATTTTGGAAAATAACCATGTTACATATCTTTGATTGGTGATTTTTATCATGTGGTAAACTTTGAAATCTTAAATACAACTGAAGAACATATGGACAACATATCGCGTCTCTTTGATAATCTAATCCTTCTCCCTTCTCGCAACCACATAGCCAGTTCAGAAATTGGCCATGCCATAGAAGAGGGATTAAATTGATTAGAATAATCAGAGTAAGGTGGAAAATGCAAGGCACAAACTCGAAAGTAACTTCTCTGGAGCCAGAGTTATATTCTTTCCAATGCCAGTTGGATACTGTAGCAAGTGACACAAGCATGGTTAAAGTAGACTAGATCATTCCAGAATGGGGGTCCCAGTTCTTGACAAAGTGGCAGAGGTGTGAAGACTAGCAAGAAATAGCGAGGTTGTATGAAAGATGACATCTTATTATCAATGTATTTCAGCAACTATTGCCAAGTCACGGTTGCACTGGGAAACACGGCTTGGCGAAAGACCATGATGCCCCGCAAGGAGTTTAGAGGTAACAACAATTAGCATCTGGTCTTGAGGAACTGTCAACTTGTGTTGAGGAATTCCACTACATTTAAATCATTCTCATGTGTTAACTTTTTGTCTTTTATAAATAATGTGGTAAAGATTAGGTGCTGATTTCTCTGCAGTTGCGTATTTGGATCAGCAGGGGACAGCATATTGAGGACAATCATTCACTCCCCTTCTCCCAGCCTTCCTCCCTGCTGATGAAAATGAGGCAGGTCACCTCCAGGCTGTGATGCTGTCCTGACGTGATTGATCCCCATATTCTTCATTCAGCTGATTCAGCAGCAGCTTTACCCAGTGGGAAGGCCACGATGCCCGGGACCCAGTTTGACGTTTTTGTTAGCTGTGGTTCACCCTGTAGCCCTCTGGCCACTGAGCCCAAACGTTATGGCTTCAAGTCCTGCTCCTGAGCACAAAGTTTAGGCTGACAATCTCAAAGCAGTGCTGAGAGACTGCTGCTCTGCCAGAGATGCTTGTCTTCTTGATGAAACATTAAATGAACATAAGAACATAAGAACATAAGAAATAGGAGCAGGAGTAGGCCATCTAACCCCTCGAGCCTGCCCCGCCATTCAATAAGATCATGGCTGATCTGACGTGGATCAGTACCACTTACCCGCCTGATCCCCATAACCCTTAATTCCCTTACCGATCAGGAATCCATCCATCCGCGCTTTAAACATATTCAGCGAGGTAGCCTCCACCACCTCAGTGGGCAGAGAATTCCAGAGATTCACCACCCTCTGGGAGAAGAAGTTCCTCCTCAACTCTGTCTTAAACCGACCCCCCTTTATTTTGAGGCTGTGTCCTCTAGTTTTAACTTCCTTACTAAGTGGAAAGAATCTCTCCGCCTCCACCCTATCCAGCCCCCGCATTATCTTATAAGTCTCCATAAGATCCCCCTTCATCCTTCTAAACTCCAACGAGTACAAACCCAATCTCCTCAGCCTCTCCTCATAATCCAAACCCCTCATCTCCGGTATCAACCTGGTGAACCTTCTCTGCACTCCCTCCAATGCCAATATATCCTTCCTCATATAAGGGGACCAATACTGCACACAGTATTCCAGCTGCGGCCTCACCAATGCCCTGTACAGGTGCATCAAGACATCCCTGCTTTTATATTCTATGCCCTTCGCAATATAGGCCAACATCCCATTTGCCTTCTTGATCACCTGTTGTACCTGCAGACTTGGCTTTTGCGTCTCATGCACAAGGACCCCCAGGTCCCTTTGCACGGTAGCATGTTTTAATTTGTTTCCATTGAGATAGTAATCCCATTTGTTATTATTTCCTCCAAAGTGTATAACCTCGCATTTATCAACGTTATACTCCATTTGCCATATCCTCGCCCACTCACTCAGCCTGTCCAAATCTCTCTGCAGATCTTCTCCGTCCTCCACACGATTCACTTTTCCACTTATCTTTGTGTCGTCTGCAAACTTCGTTACCCTACACTCCGTCCCCTCCTCCAGATCATCTATATAAATGGTAAACAGTTGCGGCCCGAGTACCGATCCCTGCGGCACGCCACTAGTTACCTTCCTCCAACCGGAAAAACACCCATTTATTCCGACTCTTTGCTTCCTGTCGGATAGCCAGTCCCCAATCCACTTTAACACACTACCCCCAACTCCGTGTGCCCTAATCTTCTTCAGCAGCCTTTTATGGGGCACCTTATCAAACGCCTTTTGGAAATCCAAAAACACCGCATCCACCGGTTCTCCTCCATCAACCGCCCTAGTCACATCTTCATAAAAATCCAACATGTTCGTCAAGCACGACTTTCCCCTCATGAATCCATGCTGCGTCTGATTGATCGAACCATTTCTATCCAGATGCCCTGCTATCTCCTCTTTAATAATGGATTCCAGCATTTTCCCTACTACAGACGTTAAGCTGACCTATAGTTACCCGCCTTTTGTCTCCTTCCTTTTTTAAACAGCGGCGTAACATTAGCCGTTTTCCAATCAACCGGCACTACCCCAGAATGCAACGAGTTTTGATAAATAATCACTAACGCATCCACTATTACCTCTGACATTTCTTTCAATACCCCGGGATGCATTCCATCCGGACCCGGGGACTTGTCCACCTTCAGTCCCATTAGTCTACCCAGCACTGCCTCTCTGGTAGTGTTTCCCCTATTTCCCCTATTAGTTGAATGTAAAAGATCACACAACACTATTTGAGGCAGAGTAGCTGATTTCTCTCCAGTTTCCAACCCAACGTTAATCCCTCAACCAACAGATTACTGAGCTGCCATGTTCCCAACACTACAACCCTGAGTTCACTTTGAAAGCACCCTATTAATTATAAAGTGCTTTGGGACACCCTATGGTGTTGATGCCTGGATGAGTGCAGCTCCAACAACATCAAGAAGCTTGACATCATCCAGGACAAAGCAGCGCAATCTTAATCGCTACCCCTTCCACAAACATTCAATCCCTCCATCACTGATGAACAGTGGCAACCTTGTGTACCATCTCCAAGATGCATTGCAGGAACTCACCAAGACTCCTGAGGCAACATCTTCCAAACCCTCTCGAAGGACAAAAGCAGCACATATCTGGAAATACCACCACACCATCCTGCCTTGGGAATATATCACCATTCCTTCACTATCACTGCGTCAACATCCTGGAACACCTTCCCTAACAGCACTGTGGGTTTACCTACACCTCTGGGACTGCAGCGGTTCAGGAAGGCAGCTCACCACCACCTTCTCAGGGGGCAATTAGGGATGGGCAATAAATGTTGGCTTAGCCAACAATGCCCAAATTCCATGATGCCCACAACCCTTGAATGAATAAAAAAAAGTATTTCGTCATTTTACCATTAAGGCAACAGTTTACAAAGAAATCAATGATAAATGAGAAAGTATTGTTTTATTTCATTTACACTGCATTTTTGATACATTTTAGAAAGAAAATTACATTTTCCAATTCTTCCTCATTGTAATAAATCGAGGGAGACTCAATGAGGCTAAAGATAAAAGGCCACATTGCCAATGAACAATGAACTATAATTACAACAGGGTCAGAATAACTATGTGAGTGTACACTACTCTTTCCTGGCTCCAACTGCGGATCTCACCAGGCCCAGGATAGCACCCTCGCACTCAAAGAACAAAAAAAGAACAAAGAACAATACAGCACAGGAACAGGCCCTTCGGCCCTCCAAGCCCGCGCCGCTCCCCGGTCCAGGATTGAATCCTGAATCCAGGATCCCCGCCCAATTTTCCAGCCTATCTACATACCAATATCCTATCCACCGAGCTGTCCCTCACAGCTACGATGCTTTGTTCATTACAACCTATTAACTCACCCCCACCCCCCTATTCCAGACCATGTGATCCCCAGGGAGAGGCGAAAACCCAGAGTGAAAAACCCCAGGGCCAATATGGGGAAAAAAAATCTGGGAAATTCCTCTCCGACCCCCTGAGGCGATCGAAACGAGTCCAGGAGATCACAATGGCCCTGATCGGAAAATGCTTCCCAACCCTAGTCATTTCCACTTCCATGAACACCATATGAATTCCCTGCCCCCGAGACAGGTTCCCAACTATCCGCAGTCTCGCTCTGTACTGGCACCAGCAAGATGATCATAGAATGAAGCCTTGAAACGAGAAACAAGGAACAATTAGCCCGCGCCGCTCCCTGGTCCAAACTAGACCACTCTTTTGTATCCCTCCATTCCCACTCCGGTCATATAGCTGTCTAGATAAGTCTTAAACGTTCCCAGTGTGTCCGCCTCCACCACCTTGCCCGGCAACACATTCCAGGCCCCCACGACCCTCTGTGTGAAATATGTCCTTCTGATATCTGTGTTAAACCTCCCCCCCTTCAAAGAACAAAGAACAAAGAACAGTACAGCACAGGAAACAGGCCTTCGGCCCTCCAAGCCTGTGCCGCTCCTTGGTCCAACTAGACCAATCGTTTGTATCCCTCCATTCCCAGGCTGCTCATGTGACTATCCAGGTAAGTCTTAAACGATGTCAGCGTGCCTGCCTCCACCACCCTACTTGGCAGCGCATTCCAGGCCCCCACCACCCTCTGTGTAAAAAACGTCCCTCTGATGTCTGAGTTATACTTCGCCCCTCTCAGCTTGAGCCCGTGACCCCTCGTGATCGTCACCTCCGACCTGGGAAAAAGCTTCCCACTGTTCACCCTATCTATACCCTTCATAATCTTGTATACCTCTATTAGATCTCCCCTCATTCTCCGTCTTTCCAAGGAGAACAACCCCAGTCTACCCAATCTCTCCTCATAGCTAAGACCCTCCATACCAGGCAACATCCTGGTAAACCTTCTCTGCACTCTCTCCAATGCCTCCACGTCCTTCTGGTAGTGCGGCGACCAGAACTGGACGCAGTACTCCAAATGCGGCCTAACCAGCGTTCTATACAGCTGCATCATCAGACTCCAGGTTTTATACTCTATACCCCGTCCTATAAAGGCAAGCATACCATATGCCTTCTTCACCACCTTCTCCACCTGTGTTGCCACCTTCAAGGATTTGTGGACTTGCACACCTAGGTCCCTCTGTGTTTCTATACTCCTGATGACTCTGCCATTTATTGCATAACTCCTCCCTACATTATTTCTTCCAAAATGCATCACTTCGCATTTATCCGGATTAAATTCCATCTGCCACCTCTCCGCCCAATTTTCCAGCCTATCTATATCCTGCTGTATTGCCCGACAATGCTCTTCGCTATCCGCTATCGATTAGCTCAGCTTCCCACTCCGACACTCCATAGGGTCCGGCCCGACCTCATGGCCCTTAGCAAACGCTCCCTTAAAGAGGCTATGCCACCGCACTCCATCCTCCCTAACTGCTGAAGTCACCTAAAGAGGAAACAAAAAGAAAACATCATTAGCGTGAGCAACAAGTTTCAAAAAGAATATCAGGGAAACCCCCCCAAGGCAAGTTGTCATAAGTTTAGTTGATTCGGCAATTTCCAAACACAAATAGAACATCTCACCTCTGAATTAGGTTCATCTGGAAATGAAGAATCAAGTCAGGTTGTGGTGAAAGACAAACTCATCAACCCAGGGTCTACATGCTTCTTGACATGACATCCTTGTATCTCTACGATATAGGAGACCTGTCCTTTCCACTACCTTACCAGCCACCCATGCCCATCCTGCTATGAAATTTCTGATCACAACTAAACCCTCATCTTGGAAAACTTTGTCGTTCTTCCTTAAGTCATGATTTTCTTTCTGAGAGGCTTGCCGAGCCTTCAATCTTCCCACCAAATCTGGGACTATCGTATCCAAACGTGTCCTTAAATAGTGTCTTGTTATCA
Organism: Mustelus asterias; assembly: GCF_964213995.1. Classification (NCBI taxonomy): domain Eukaryota; kingdom Metazoa; phylum Chordata; class Chondrichthyes; order Carcharhiniformes; family Triakidae; genus Mustelus; species Mustelus asterias. The sequence continues at coordinate 61,459,345 of NC_135812.1, read as the reverse complement.
ACTTGGCTGTTGTGACCCACATGGCCACATTTGATGTTGTGTTATAGACAGCAGAAAGATGGCAATACATGAGGGTAGAGGCCTATTGACTTGTTTCTTCATTGAAACTTTGGATGTTTGTACAGCTAACCTATTTGAGGCTAGGTTGTAAGGTGCTGACCTAACGTGACGATGCCAATTGATTTTACAGATTTCGGAAACTCCTCCACTGCGAATGTGCTGCCATTATCTGATATTAAGACCTCTGGGATACGATGAGTGATGAAGATTTGTCTCAATTTATCAATGGTGGTAGTGGCTGTCATTGACTTCATCAACTGGACATCCAGACACTTTCAGGCCGAATTTTCCCATTACACCCACTACGGGAATCGGAGCAAGTGAAGGGCAAACCATGAAAAGGTCCATTGACCTTGGGCGGGATTTTCCGGTCTCGGGGTGAGCATGGCTGGAAAACTCCACCCTTTGAGTGTGTGTCCACTAACATTAGAAAGATATGGCCAATAAATGGTCCTGTTAAGTCGATATGTATTCTTGTCGGGCTCTTCATCCAGTTTCTTCAAAGGAGTTAAACTAGCCCTTATGGGATTTTTTTGCACATTCTGTCCAGACAGCTTCACTCTACGCCAGGCTTATAATTGACCCTTTTTTTGTTGCACCTGAAACACACATCAGCACGCATCTTGGAAGTGTTCTGGCCCACATTGAAAACAAGCTTCTGTCCTCGATGCTGTATCCCTTTTATTGGACTCTTCAATAACCGCATTGGGTTGCCCTTCATAACAGCTGTTTCCTACCACAAGCGATTTACTTCATTTGGCGCACCTTGTAACTTGCTTACACCCTGTTTTACACATTCAGTCGCCTGGGCTAACCCCACAACTTTCTCCAGAGAGATTTTGGTCTCAGCCAATAACTTATTTTGTATAATCAGTCTGTTTACACCACAGACCAAACAGTGCCCTAACATTTCTCCTAAAGCTGGGCCGCACACACAGTGCTCTTCTAGCCCTCTCAATCTGGCCATGAAGCCTGAGACTGTCACCCCTGGCTCCCAGACTGCTGAGTGAAACTCATCCTCAACATAATGATTGAGGGTTGAAATGATTTTTTACCAGCTCAACTATCTAGCCAAGGTATGTGGAGCATCAGGCAATGTTAGAAGTCTGTGGAGCACAAACCATGAGCAGAATAATCATTTACTACATAGAAGTAACACAGCCTTTTAATATACTGCCCTAGTTTTTTACTTTGGGATTGAATTGTTCTAATTTCCCAATCAAATGTGCCTGTATTTTGCTTCTTCTTATTTTTGACCCTTCAGTTTCTTCCCCCACTAGCTGTGCACTGTGACCCCCAAGGACTTAGAAGGTTTTACCTTGCCGCCAGTGTAATAAATCGAGGGCGATTAGATGAGGCTAAAGAACAAAAGACTTTATTGCCAACAAACAAATAATTATATTTAGACAGGGTCAGACAGAATAACAATGCGACTGTACACTACTCTTTTGTGGCACCAACAACAACTCCCCCGCCAACCTCGGATACTCGCCCTTGCAGTCAATTGGCTCAGCTTCCCGCCATGACTCTCCATAGGGTCCGTCTTGACCATGTGGCCCTTAGGGAACGCCCCTTAAAGGGGCCATGCTGACACACTCATGTTTCTTTTAAAAACAACCAACAGAGTTGAATTGGTAGATGTAAGATTGGAGGAAAGGTAAGGAAAACTAAATAAGAAACAAACTAACATGCAGTTGATTCATTGAGGTTCTTTTTTGAGTTGTACAACTTTTAATTGTTTGTTTTATTATTGTACCATATAAACACGTGATATAAATGGAATTCCCAACCTGGGGGCAGCTGGAGCTGTGAATAAATTGCCACTCAAGGCATAGGAATATTCCTAAGATATTTGTCCCTTCAGTTCAACAATTAGAACTTACTTCTGACACCTAGCAGTATGTTTCCGTTCTGGTATCATTTACAGACATCTATCTTGTACATAGGTCCTCCTTTCACTAAAGAGCAGCCTTGCCTGATCCAACAACTACATTGTGAGTCAGAAAGGTAGACACTCAGGCCTTCTGAATGGACACAGTCACTGCTTCTGGATACTGATAGGTTGCCATGCTCACAACTCAAACAGAAAAGAAGATTTTGATTTCTATGGAACATGTAATAATTCCACCAAGACCAGTCTTCCATCACCAAAAAACCTTTTCAAGATAACACAATAAAGAGCCACACCCATGGCTTATAACCAAACATGCAAGTCAATACCCGGGGACCCACAGAATACCGGTCCAGGTTGAAGCAACAGATTTAACCCCCCACTACTCCATCCTATTAGGTGAGCCTCCACTCATTCAGTTAGGGTATTGATACTCCATGAAGCTTAGGGGGAGGTCTATTGATAATCCCCCACATCCTTCGCGACCATCGCAACAGGATACCTCTCAGTACTGTACATACCATGGTGTGTTGTTTGGAGAAGGAACGTTGATGTTGTTTAATGAAGGAATGGTGGACACTGAGAGAACTTCTTGCTCGTCTTCATGCAGCACCCTGTGATCTGTCGCATCCACCAGGTGATGGGATCTGAATTTAACATCTCATCCAAAGAATGGCACCTCTGACAACACAGAGTTCCCTCGAACGTGCGCTGTGGTATTAACTTAGATTATGAGCCCAGACTGCAGGCATATAGTGTGAACACTTAACTTTCTGATTCAGAGGAAAGAGTGAATGCCATCAACTGATAGCGTAATTATTAAACTATTGATTTCCAAGAAAATAGTCATTTACTTCTCTCTATTGCAGAAACAAAAGCAGTTTGATTGGAGATGATTAATAGTCTGCAGAATGTTCAAGGAAAAGTCTTATTTCAGATTCGTGAGCTTCCTCCAATTTATTTCATGATGAGAACATTCATATATGAATGAAGCAGGCTCCAGTTTTGTTAATAATGTTGGCAGACAGTGTAAGAGTGGCTAGGATCAGTGTAAAACCATTGCTCTATCAGGGATGCATTGTGTTCTATGTATCTATGTTATGGAGGTCTACAGCACAGAAAAGGTCCTTCGACCCATTTCATCTGCACTGGTCAAAAACAACCACCTAACTATTCAAATCCCACTTTCCAGCACTTGGCCCATAGCCTTGTCTGCCTTGGCATCGCAAATGCACATATTTCAAGTGTATTTCAATTATTGCCAAAAACAACAGTCATGAACTCAAGGTCAATCAGATGCCTCCAATCCTTGTGTACAGTTTATTTTAACAATTGAAAAGGAGTCAGTGACATTCTGGATTGTCTGCATTGCAACTGCTCATGGCTACTTCAGATTGTATGGACCCAAATGGAACGTACATACATGACCCAAAACCAGCCATGGCACGAATCAGCCTACTTTGCTCTCCATACACAGACCACTTGGAAGCAATCCAGGTTAGCATGCAGGAAGACCTGGGCAACATCAAGGTTTGAATTTGAAAGTGACATTTGCATCATGTATGTATTGAACACTGACCATCTCCAACAAGAGAGAGAGAGCATAACAAACTCCCCTTGCCAGTCAATGGCATTACAATCATTGAGCTCCCACCATCAGCATCCTGTGGACCACCATTGCCCAGAAGCTCAACTCAACTGGACCAGCCTCATAAATGCCTTGGCTACTAGAGCAGATCAGAAGTTTGGCATTCTATGACAAGTGGCTCGACTCCTCTGTAAAGTTTTAACAATGTTAGTGGCTGTGGGTTTTAACAGAAAACGAAAAGACTTGGTTTGCAAATGTAGGCCATAATTCTCCCATCCGCGCTTGCTACTTTTCTAGTGGGTCCGGCCAGGAGGCGTGCATCTCTGGCCTTGAACGGGGCTTTGCACATGCGCGGGGAACGCATGCGCATCTCCCAGAGCCGGCGAGCAGTCGCCGACCAGACCATGCTGGAAACCAGCGAGAAGGCAGGTAAGTAATTTAAATCTTTTTAAAATCTATTTTAAATATGTAGATTTGCTAATTATCGGGGCCTTTCAGGGCCCAATCGAATCTCCCACCCCACCAGGAGTACTTCATTCTGGCAGGGTTCAAACTAGCTCCCCACATTTGGAGAGCTAGTGGGAGACCCCATCAGAATGAAGGGGGGGCAATCGGGGCCCCCCAGGGGGTCAGGCGGTGGGGTGGTGGTGCCAGCTTATGCCCCCAGCACTGCCCATTGGGCATCAGGCAGTGACAAGGGGGCAGGGCCTATTGTGGGCAGGGCCTAGGTGCAATTGATGAGGGTGGGGGGTCCCGCTGCCACTCTGCATTGGGATCGGTCTGGGACGGAGGGAGAGCAGCGATTGGGACAGGCTGGGAGAGTGGTCTACCGGGGGGGCTGCCTCTGAGGGGGGGTCTGACCCCAGGGGCTGCAGGAGGGGGGATCTGCCGGGATGAGGGGGCTGAGGGGATCATCACTGCTGAGGGATGGGGCCTGGGCATCGGGGCGCTCCAGGACAGAGGGGGGTCAGGGCTGGCCCAGGAATTGTTGTGGGGGCTGTGGTCGGACTGTGATGGGGGCTGGGGAGGCAGCACTGCAGGGGTCCTGGACTGGCCAGCGATTGAGCTGGCCAGCAAACTGGGGTTTGACAGTTTGGGGCCACTGCGCATGCACAGAGTTCCGGAACTGTCAAACTCCGGCGCGAAAAGCCCCCCCACCCCCACCCCCTCAAGGGTTTTTGGTGAGATTCACGACTGGGACCTCTTCAGTGCACAGAGTGCGGGGATTCAGGTGAGAAGCTGAACTGTCAGAACTGTCGCAATCTAGAACAGTTTTCTCGCCAATTCAGCACTTTTGGGAGAATTGCCCCTGCAGATTCAACAAACACACAACAGGTTTTATTGAAGAGCTGCTCGCTGCACGGTATCAAGTTCAAAACTGAAAATAAAACAGCAGCCTTAGCACACACCCGAATGACATCACTATCAAATCATGTGATCAGCTCTTGCAACAACCTGCACCATTTTTAAATATATAACATTCCTTCCCCTTTACTTATATGGTCATGACAACAAATTATTACAATATTATATATGGGATCAATAATAGTCTAGACACAGTACTATGCATCATTAATCATTATACGCAGTCAATAAGAAAGTCGATCAGGAGGATGCCGAGTCCTCTTCGGTTGTATACTATGTTCTGGAATTTGGCTGTCCTTAACCCTAGAAGTATGATTTGAAATTTCAGTAGACACTTCTCCTCTTGGAACTAATTCTATATCATTCTCACTTGGTATAGTAGCATAGGTACAATCATCAGGCAACTCAGATACCACCAAGTCTTCAGTATTCACAACACTAGAGACTAAAGTTGTGCTTCTAGAGATGATTTTGAGAAATCATTTTGAGGTGACAATAATTGGTCAGCATGGCGTCACCAAACTACTTAATCTTTGCTTTAAACCATGTAAAAAATTGGACTTGTTTTTGCTAAAACTATGGCTGGTACCCATTTCCCATTCATGACATAATTATGCGCTAACACTCGATCTCCTTGTTGAAATAAGCATTGTTTTACCCTCCCTTCTCATCCACCAAGTTGAGATTGTTGTTGACTCTATTACCTCTGAAGTTCCTGGAGGTAACAACAAATCAAGCGTAGTTCTCAACTTTCTCTTGAAGAGTAGTAATGCAGGTGAACTTTGGGTAGTTGTATGAGGTAGTGTTTCTATAAGATGACAAAAAGCTACTCACATGACATTAAAAATCTTGCTCTTTTGAAGCTTTTAAAGAATATTTCAAAGATTGTACAAAATCTTTCAGCTAATCCATGATAAGCTTTGGATTTTACATGCCGAATACCATTTACTTTGAGATAATCTTTAAACCCTTGTGAAGTAAACTGTGAACAATTATCGCTAACAATCTGTTCCAGTTTACCAAATCTTGCAAATGGTTTGATCAGAGATAGCAGATCTCATGATAACACTTTCTGGCCACTTTGAATGTGCATCAATTCTGACTAAGAACATGCAACCCTCAAATGGACCAGCAAAATTTATATGTAATTGTTGCCATGGTATTTTAGGCCACTCCCAAGGGTGTAAAGGAGATAACAGTGGTGTATTTCTTCATTCTGAGCATCCAGACTCGGTCACCGAAAATAAATACGTGCTAATTCTGCTATCCGGACCATATCAGAATGTCCTTCATGTAGTTGTTCAAGAGCTTTTCCAAGCAGACGAGGAGGAATGATCACTCGGATTCCCTACACCGACCTTGGACAGTCAACTCATGGCTTCAGATCAGGTTGTGGACGATGCATGCAGCTATTTTCCTTTCAATATCATATCCAACACTTTCGCCATCAACAGGATCATTTCTGGTATGTCTCTGAACTTGAGAAGTGTCACAGGCAAAGGATCTGCTAGCGCAAAATAAAGAATATTAGCAAAACTATTTGGTAATATCAATGATGATACTTTATATCTTAAGATTGCATCCATCAGTGACCATCTTTGCAACTGGCTAGCACAAAACAATGATTGCCATAATAGATGGGGAGGCAATGGCCTGCTGGTATCATCGCTAGACTATTAATCCAGAAACTCAGATAATGTTCTGTGGACCAAGGTTCAAATTCCGCCACGGCAGTTGGTGGAATTTGAATTTAATAAAAAATATCTGGAACTAAGAATCTACTGTTGAAACCATTGTTGATTGTCGGAAAACACATCCGGTTCACTAATGTCCTTTAGGGAAGGAAATCTGCCATCCTTACCTGGTCTGGCCAGAGCCACAGCAATGTGATCGACTTTCAACTGCTCTCGGGCAACTAGGGATGGGCAATAAATGCTGCCAGCCAGCAAAGCCCAAGTCCCACGAATGAATAAATGAAATAGTAGTTCAGGGCCGATGATCAGTCAATAATGTGAAATGATGACTATATGAAGGATGTATGCAAAAATTATACTCAATGTTTCATTTTCTAGCTGAACATAGTTAGATTCAGCACTAGACAGAGTGCATGAAGCAAAAGCAATTGCTTGTTCTTCTCCTGAAGGCATAATACATGAAGCAATTCCCCCCACTCCTAAATGTGGAGCGTTGCAAGCAAGCAGTAATGTAGCTTTGGATTAAAATGAACAAAAAAAAAAAATACTTCAGACTTCTGCAAAGTATCTTTGACATCCTTGTATGCTGTCTCACATTTGATAGTCCAGTCCCATAACTATTTCACACATAGGGCCCTATTTTACCATTTTGATTCAAACTGCTGGGCGGACTTGAATCTGGGAGTGTTTCAGATCTGACTTTTAGACCCGTTCTCTGGCGCCCCCATACGCACTCTGCCTGAAAAAAAAATCAGCGATTCTGAATCATGCCGTACAAGCCTGTGGGCGGGGCTTAATGCACCCAAAATGCTGCTGCTCCAATCAGAGCTTTCAACTGCGCATGCGCAGAAAAAAACAATAATAGAATACTACTCCCCTACCACATCGCGCCTGGGCTGGATAATGTCTCCCCTTGGCCCCCACAGACATTGCCTACCCCCTCAACATTACTGACCCCCTTATCCCCCCACCCGCCACCTCCCAAGGGGGGGGGGGCTCCCTCCCCCTTCCCCCCAACGATCTCAGGCAGAGTGGCAGCAGACCCCCCTTCCCTCTCACTCATCACAGGCAGAGAGATCCACCCTCCCCACTCCACCCTACGGATATCAGGCAGGGTGATCCCCCTCCGACCCCCATCCTGGACCCTCCCACACAAGGGGAAGACTGACCACAACACCCGTGAGAGGGCGAAGACAGGGGGTGGTGAGCCAGACCTCCGGGTCCTCACCCCCCCCCCCCCCCTTTGAGGAGCGGGGCTGGAGCTCTCAAGGAAAGGGGAGATGCGAGCTGTCAGCGACAGCATGGTCGGGCTGCCATCCAGACATGAGCACCTGTCATTCCTCCACTCACTTTGAGGCAACTCCTCGGGGGCACGAGTTTCGGGTGCGAGGGGCAAGGTTTAGAGGAGGTGTACGAGGCATGTTTATTTGCACAGAGAGGGTAGTGGGTGCCTGGAACTTGCTGCCGGGGGGGTTGTGGATGCAGATACAATAGTGACCTTTAAGGGGCATCTCTACAGCTATGTGAATGGGATGGGGAGAGAGGCATATGGTCTCCGGAAGGGTAGGGGGTTACAAATCATATGGGCAGCCTAGTCGCTATAGGCTTGGAGGGCCGAAAAGCCTGTTCCTGTGATGTAATTTTGTTGGTCCTCTGTTCTATGTTCAATGGTGAAATGTGAATCACGTGTTTGGCATCCCGGATTCCTCTCCCTCCCTTGCACCTAACCTTGTGTCCTGTGTTGCAGGGGCAGATCCGGATGCCCACGGCTTTCTGGACTACAGACCCCGACTACAGCTCCCGCCCATCCTGGTTCAGACAGCTCGGACGAGTCCTCAGAGGATATGGCTATTTTGGCGTCGGCTGCCACCTCACAACTCACCATCCCAGATACTGACACATCGGTGGGTCCAGTTAGTGTTGAGGCGTTTGGGTCACTCTCTGGTGAGCACGACACATCTGATAATGTACATCAGGTGGACGAGGGAATGTCCGAGGCCTCTGGCATGCGGGGGCCTGCTGGAGGCGGGGACTCAGCTGGCCCCAGGCTACATGCTGGAGATCACTTTGCCCTCAGCTGTTGGAGATGCAGCAACAGAGCCAGGGAATGCAGGAGGGGCTGACGGCCACACTGGACCAACTGCGAGGCTGTTGGGAGGAATCCCAAAGCTTTCAGGTGGACCAGCTATTGCCTGACTTGCGTGCTTCCCAGGCCAACACTGCAAGGGTGGTGTCTGCAGTGGAAAGCCTGGGGCAGGGGTTCCTCACCATGATTGGCAGGCTCCAAACAATGGCTGAATCATAGCAGGCCACAGCTGAGTCACAGCAGGCCACGGCTGAGGGACTGAACAGGCTTCTCGAGATTCTGTGGCCCATGGCTGAGAGCTTGCAGGAGACCCAGCGGGACAATGCTGAGACACAGCGGGCTACGGCTGCAACCCTTGAGAACGTGGCCCAGTTGCAGAGGGTCTTAGCTGAGGGCTTGCAGGCCATGGCCCAGACTCAGAGGGCACTTGCTGCGGTCATTGAGAGGTGGCCCCCGACTCAAGTGGCCATCGTAAAGGGGTCGACCACCATGGGAAGGACGCAGTCGTTCCTCCAGGACTGGCAGTGCTAGGTGAAGCCGGAGCTTCTGAAGCTCACTGCAGAAGCACCGCCATCCCATGGAGTGACCCAGGCACCCACAGGAACCCCAAGGGAAGAGGAAAGGCTTGAGATCATGCCAGGGCCTTCCAGCCAGATGACTGTGGCTATGGCTACACCTTCTGACTCCCCCCTTCCTGACACCGGGGCATCTCAGGGGCAGCGGGATGAAGAGGGTGTCATGGAAACATCCCAGACACCTCAAGGCAGGCCAGAGCCCTCAAGGTCCAGGGCCTTCAGAGGACACCCGCCACGCGTATCACAGGCCACGAGGCACGGTAGGCAGCTGGTCCCCTCCACCTCCAATGTACATTCTGGGGAGTCACTGAGACGTAGTGATAGGCCACATAAAGTTAGGAAGTTGTAGTTGCACTGAGATGACACGGGTGAAGGGCTGCACTAGTTAGAAAGATATTTAAGCACCTTAACGTTTTCTGTTCACAAATTTTTATGTCAGAACGTCTTACTTAAACACCTTTATTGCAATTAAATGTTTTTTCACCACCCACCTGTGACTAATTTGTCTCGAATAGGAATCCTCTTCCATTGATGATCGCCAGAGGGATGCTTCATGTTGACGTCAGTTGGGGAGGTCCCCCAATGCTGTGTCACTGAAAAGGAAGCCATTGGTTCCCCAGAACCCATGAGCGATTCCCTCCTGTCTCCACTCCACCTGCCCCAGGGCCCTGTATTGAAGTTTCAGATCCCTTACCCACTACACAGACCTGGGTCCAGGTGCCAGCGTGCATGTGGAGCTCAGGTAGGAGTCAGACTAGTTTGCACCAGGGCATCATCATAATGGTGCTTAGCGAGTCATCATCACCCTCCTGCCTGCCAAAAAACTCCCTAACACAGAGTACCCAGGCCCACCACCCCGGTGTGACAATATGGAAGGAATTTTGGGTGGGGGGGGGGGGGGGGAATGGAACCCACAGACACAATCCCCTAGCAAATGAACCGCCTGGTGATCAGTGCCTCCCTTGCCGCCCTTGCATGCCTCATTTGAGCTGTCAGTGCTCCAGCACCTGGTTGGTGTTCCTCGGCATGCTCTTCCTCCTCTTCCTCCACCACGGAAACCTCCGTTGACCTTGGGCTGGAATTTCCGGTCTCACCCGAGAGAGGCCGTAAAATCCCTCAGAGTGTTATAGGAGCTACTGTTTGGACAAGCCAATCACAAAGGACTTACTACAGTTTTGCAATACATACTCTCGGCAATAATAAACACTTCTGAGACAGACAATGTGAATCTGAAATCACAGGGAGCAAGGGATGGTAAATTCAGAGAACAAAAGGCTCAATCAGGCCTGAATCCAGCCCAGGATATTCTGGATAAAATTCTTCCAGCTATGCTGGCCGTAGGGGTTCGATATGACAGAATCATACAGTGCAGAAGAGGCCCTTTGGCCCATCGAATCTACACCAACGCTTGAAAGGCCCTGATCTGCCCACCTAATCCCACTTGCCAGCACTTGGCCCATAGCTCTGAATGTTATGGCATGCCAAGTACTCATCCAGGTACTTTTTAAAGGAGGCATCCCGTCTCCACCACCCTCCCAGGCAGCGCATTCCAGACAGTCACCACCCTCTGGGTAAAAACATTTTTCCTCAAATCCCCCCTAAACCTCCCACCCCTCACTTTTAACTTGTCTCTCCTCGTAACTGACCCTTGAACTAAGGAGAACAGCTGCTCCCTATCTACCCTGTCCATGTCCCTCATAACCTTGAACACCTCAATCAGGTCATCTCTCAGTCTTCTCTGCTGCAGAGAAAACAACCCAAACCTATCCAACCTCTCTTTGTAACTTAAATGTTCCATCTCAGGCAGCATCCTGGTAAATCTCCTCTGCAACCCCTCCAGTGTGTTCATATTGTTCCATAGCGACCAGAACTGCACACAGTACTCCACATATACTATTCTATACAACTCCATCATGACCTCTCTGCTTTTGTAATCTATACCCTGATTGATAAAGGCGAGTGTGCCAAATGCCCTTTTCACCACCCTATTAACCTGCTTTTCCGCCTTCAGAGATCTATGGACAAACACACCAAGGTCCCTTTGTTCTTCAGAACTTCCCAGTGTAGACATTTCACAGTATACTTCCTTGTCAAATTACTCCTTCCAAAGTGTATCACCTCACACTTTTCAGGGTTAAATTCCATCTGCCACTTGTCCGCCCATTTGACCATCTTGCCTATATCTTCCTGCAATCCAAGACACTCAACCTCACTGTTAACCACCCGGCCAATCTTTGTGTCATCGGCAAACCTACTGATCCTACTCCCCACCTAGTCATCTATATGAACTGAGTTTGGCCAGTTGTGTGCGGCGGGGGGGGGCTTCCATGAGTGATGTCCGTGGAGGGTGGGGGGTGGTGTTCCCTATGTCCATGGGGCGGGGGGGTTCCCCATGTCTGTGGGTATGGAGGGGTTCCTGTGTCTGTGGGGGGTGGGGTGGGGGTGGGTTCCCTAGGCAGGGTGGGGAGTGTCCATGGGGGGAATCCTTTTTTTCAGATCGGGACACCCTTAAAAAATATCTCTTGAAAGCCGAGGTAGGTGTCGAATAATAGAGTGGAATATGCCGGCAGTGGAGCCGATGGTCTACACTCTCCCCTCCTGCCTATATTGACACTTAGTCAACGAACAAATTCTGCCCAGCATCTCTCTTCACAGTCAATGCTATAAATCTAACAACCAGAGCTGTGGCCTACAAATCAGAACGCTGCGCTTTCTTTATGCTCTTTCTTCAAGGAAATCCCATCGACTTGGGCTAGCCCACTTATCAGCCTCAATCCAAACACTGCGTTACTCATTATTCCTCACAATAATAAACACATAGCCCAAAGATTGCGAGTTAAAGCCACTAATAAGGCAAAGAGTGAAATGGGTGAATGCTAAGGAATTAGACCCTTATCTGTAACCATGAGTGCAAGGCAATGGGTTGATTTCCCATTGAAAGACTGACTTCTGATTTGTGTTGCTGAGATCTGAGATCAGTGTCTCCACCACAGCGTAACAAATCCATTTCCTCTCCAGCCTCCATGTGCCACTTCAAACTCTCTGATTTTAAGAATTGTTAGGAGTGTTTCTTAATGTAGAGAGACCCAGACAAACATGACAAAACATCCCACACGTAACTAAACGCTAACATAAAAAAAAACACACTGAAGTATCCAGGGAGCTGAGAATGGTTTGCACGTGTGTTATTAAGTCATCGCAAGAAAAGAAATAACTTTTCAATCAAAGAAGCACTATTGGAAGGATTATTGCTAATTAAACCAATGGGAACAAAATAATTTAATCTTTTGGCCAAATTCAGAGAACGGTCTTCGTGGAAAATAAAACTTGTGTTGGACCAGGTGGCTGAAATTGCAAAGTGTTCCGTTTTCCAGCACTAACTGCTTGAATGTAAAAATCATCCAAAAGAAATTTCTGAGTGCATCGGGGATCTCACGCAATGCCTTGGAGTACACAGTGACATTGAATTACTCGTGTGGGCAATGAGGCAAGCTTGTAAAGGAGGGCTGTTTCAGGAAATGAGCCCATTCTAATGAGTTGTTACAGCACAGTGAATCTTCCAATTCTGAACTCGAAACAAGCAATTCATGTGCAGCAATGGTGCAATACTCCAACCGAGTCAGACCTTTGCAACACATTAGATGTGCAAACATTTTTGCAAGTTTGGCAAAATTGATGTTCAGCGTTTTTCGCTGCTCTGCTGTCACTGAGGCACAGTTCACAATAAAGATTAACATCTTACTCCTTGTTTAGAGTCATGGCTAAAGGCTCAGGCCTCATCTCCACCTCCCTGCCCACTACCCACAACCCTTCATCCCGCTACTAATTAAAAACCTATCCACCTCCGTAAATTTGTGTGGTGTTCCGGTATCCACTGCACTCTGGGCTAGAGAATTCCACAGATTCATAGCCCTTTGAGTGAAGTAATTCCTCCTCATTTCTGTTTTAAATCTGCCACCCCTTAGCCTAAAATGATGGCCTCTCATTCTAGAATGTCCAACAAGGGGAAACATCCGCTCTACATCTACCCTGTCAATCTCCTTTAGCGTCTTCTATATCTCAATCAGCTCTCCTCTCATTTTTCCAAACTCCAGTGAGTATAGACCTAAACTGCTCAATCTTTCTTCATAAGACAAGTCCTCCATCCCTGGAATCAATCTAGTGAAAAGGACAGGAGCAATCATTCAAATTCCATCTGAATCGCTGTCCTCTGACTTGCTCATATATCACTGTTCATTCATCGTTACAAGGTACTGCTACCTGGTATTTCCTAACTCACACCATGTGGGAATAGAACCACCGAGAGGACTGCAGTGGATGAAGAAAGATCACCATCATCTTCTCAGGACAGCTGGTCACGGGCAATAAACTTGTCAACTTGGCCCACAGCCCAAGAACAAAGGAAGAAAATGCTGCAATGCCAGGCTGGGGTGGTGCGGAAACACATGCGGTGGGATTTTCCAGCCACACTCACCCCAAGACCGGAAAATCCCGCCTGAGGTCAACGGACCTTTGAATGGTCCTGTCCTGCCCGCTACAATTCCCGTGGCAGGCAAGGCGGGAAAATTCTACACAAGGCCTCACTGCCATCATTTTCTGTCGTTTTTCACCAAGTTCCCACCTAGAAGCAGACAAAAATTCCCAGCCGTTCCCTCTCACATTTCAACACTGTTCAGTTAAAATCTCTGCTCCTGGATGATCAAAACAAACAGCGGGAGGTGGAATGAAATTCAGAGGGAAAATGGCCATTTATGTATTGAAGGATTTGAGCAAACCTCTGTCTGTCACCTCTCAAAACATTGCTTGGTTCAGGGGTGGTGCCTGTGCCCAGAAATCTAACTAAGATCACCAACTCTCCTTTGGCCAACACTCCTTTGGGCCTGGAGTCTTCAAGAATGAAGGATTAATCTCTCCCGACAGTGCAACCAGCAGCCTGGAAGACGAATAGTGAAGTGGAGCATGTGGGCTGTGTATCACATTTGTTGTCTGTACGCTACTGAGAACTACCTTCGCCAAGGATCTGCCTTGACCTTCCAATTTCCCACATCAGGAGTGGCAGCTTCTTCCGCCAAACTTATCCTGTCGAATGAAAGCTATAGCATGGAACAGGACAGTGAACAGTCCTAGAATTAGCAATGGGTTAGAAAGTAACGCAAGTCCAAATGACGTTACTATTTTTCATTCATTCATGGGACGTAGGCGTCACTGGCAAGGTCAACATTTATTGCCCAGCCCCAATTGCCCTTGAGAAGGTGGTGGTGAGCTGCCTTCTTGAACCACTGCAGTCCCTGTGTGTACGTACACCCATGGGGCTGATAGGGAGTTCCAGGATTTGACCCAGTGACAGCAAATAAATTTCTGAATCAGGATGGTGTGTGACATGGAATGGAACTTGCATCTGCTTCCCTTGTTCTTCTGGATGGGAGAGGTGCGGGTTTAGAAGGTGGTGTAGAAGGAGGTTTGATGAGTTGCTGCAGTACACATTGTAGATGGTACACTCTGCTGCCACTGTGCACTGGTAGTGGAGAGGGTGATTGTTTTAGGTGGTGGATAGAGAGAGATCAAGTGGGCTGCGCTTTCTTGGATAATGTCAAGCTGTGGTCGTTATATGTGTGAGATTTTCTGGACTTCCCTCAGTGGCAGGAGGTGGCAGAGAAACAGCCAGGTTTTCTCTCCAGATCGTCTGACACTTTGGCCGGAATTTTACCACCCACCTGCCCCGGGAATCTGAGTGGGAGAGGGGTGGACCTCGGAAATCATAGAAATCATAGAAACCCTACAGTACAGAAAGAGGCCATTTGGCCCATCAAGTCTGCACCGACCACAGTCCCACCCAGGCCCTACCCCCATATCCCTACATATTTACCCACTAATCCCTCTAACCTACACATCTCAGGACACTAAGGGGCAATTTTTTTTTAGCATGGCCAATCAACCTAACCTGCACATCTTTGGACTGTGGGAGGAAACCGGAGCACCCGGAGGAAACCCACGCAGACACGAGGAGAATGCGCAAGCTCCACACAGACAGTGACCCAAGCCGGGAATCGAACCCAGGTCCCTGGAACTGTGAAGCAGCAGTGCTAACCACTGTGCTACCGTGCCGCCCACTGCTACCGTGCCGCCCATGGAAAGGTCTGTTGACTTCGGGCGGGATTTTACGGTTTCGGGATGAGCGGGGCTGTAAAATCCTGCCCTTTGTCTAAAAAGAGTGAGGCGGGTGGGGGGGGGGGGGTGGGGGAGGGGCATGTTTTGCTTTTTTGCCTTTTTAAAGAACACCCTGATTGCAAATTAAAATTAAACACCCCCTCCCCCATCATCACCGGCATTGGGGCATCATAGCTCGTTGACCCCGTAATGCAAACCCCTATCATCACCCCTCAACCCCTGTATAATGGGAAGCCCCTAATTGGGTTCTCTAGAGGCCACATCCTTGACCCATCCCCGGCACCCTGGCAGTGCTAAACTGGCAGTGCCAACACCCAGCCTTTCCCTCACCATCCTGGGGCTACACTCACCTCTGAGCCCCCGTGTATTCATAATGACTGGTCTCCATTTCTGTTGGTGGGGGGGGGGTGTGCAGTGGGCATATGGGGAAGCGGGAGTCTGGCACCATTTGCTGGCGAAAGGATCCTCTGGTCCCATCACTGCCGATGGAAATTCCCACTGAATCTACCCCATGCCACTGGGAAACAAATGGTACTGTTGGTACGACCAGAGAATCCCGGAGAATTCCGGCCTATATGTTAATTTCACATTGTCATGGAAATGATAGAATTTTATCTCTTCTGATGGATTCTAGTCTAGCAGGAAATGAACTTTCCACATTTCCTCCTACTCATCCTCCCTGCAATAAAAGTTAGGAATTGAAAATGCGTATCTGGGAGCAGGCAAACACAGTTCTTTTCAGTAGGCACAGCATGGAGCGGGTGGACATTGGATTTGTTCTTATGGAAAAAATGCATAGTTTGTTATTTTCTAACCTTCATCAGAATTATTGCTGACAGCTGATAACTGCAGCAAGATAGTAAACTCACGGTACTAAATTGATAGCCCAGGATTTCCCAGGCCCATTCGATACAGGCGTAAATTCCGTTATGGCCGCGAGCTCTTGCAAGGGGGCAATAATGGGAATTGCAGCGATGTAATCAGGTTCAGCCCACTGAGGGGTCTGATCTCTATCAATTATTTAAATATACATAAACGGCTTTACGCCACAGCTCCCAGCTTTCCCTTATGCTGGCACTGCCAAGTTGGAGCCAGGGGCGAGGCTCCTAGGGAACCCCATGGGGGGGTGGGTGGGCAGCAATAATAGGGAGGAGGAGTTTGTGCCTGAATTGCAGTGTGGGGGGGGTGGGAGGGTGCCTGCCCCGTGGCTGGCGATGATGGGGAGGAAGGTCTTTAATTTCAATTTGCAATCAGGGGGTCCATTAAGGAAGCAAAACAACTCCCCCTGCTTTTTTTTGCACAAAATTTTAAAGTTTATTTATTAGTGTCACAAGTAGACTCACATTCACACTGTAATGAAGTTACTGTGAAAATCCCCTAGTCGCCACACTCTGGCGCCTGTTCAGGTACACTGAGGGAGAATTTAACATGATCAATGCACCTAACAAGCACATCTTTGGCCTGTGGGAGGAAACCGGAGCACCCGGAGGAAACCCATGCAGACACAATAATCCTATCCTGAGGCCAGATCAGAGGACAGACTTCCCTTCAATCGTTGGGATCCCGCTGACCCTTGAGGGCTTATTACAACATATATTACCCACAGGTGGCCAATGCCCAAACCCCCCTGTACAAAACCCAGCTAGCAGTTCACACCCTGAATCAGTGAAGAGTATTGATAGGCAAAGGGATCTGGGTGTACATGTACACAGGTCACTGAAAATGGCAATGCAGGTGGAGAAGGTAGTCAAGAAGGCATATGGCATGCTTGCCTTCATCGGCCGGGGCATTGAGTTTAAAAATTGGCAAGTCATGTTGCAGCTTTATAGAACCTTAGTTAGGCCGCACTTAGAATATAGTGTTCAATTCTGGTCACCACACTACCAGAAGGATGTGGAGGCTTTGGAGAGGGTACAGAAAAGATTTACCAGGATGTTGCCTGGTATGGAGGGCATTAGCTATGAGGAGAGGTTGGAGAAACTTGGTTTGTTCTCACTGGAGCAACGGAGGTTGAGGGGAGACCTGATAGAAGTCTACAAGATTATGAGAGGCATGGACAGAGTGGATAGTCAGAAGCTTTTTCCCAGGGTGGAAGAGTCTAGTACTAGGGACGTAGGTTTAAGGTGCGAGGGGCAAGGTTTAAAGGAGATGTATGAGGCAGATCTTTTACACAGAGAGTAGTGGGTGCCTGGAACTTGCTGGGGGAGGTAGTGGAAGCGGATACGGTAGTGACTTTTAAAGGGTGTCTTGACAAGTACATAAATAGGATGGGAATAGAGGGATATGGTCCCCGGAAGGGTAGGGGGTTTTAGTTAAGTCGGGCAGCATGGTTGGTGCAGGCTTGGAGGGCCGAAGAGCCTGTTCCTGTGCTGTAATTTTCTTTGTTCTTTGAATCCTCTGGTCATTGTGGGATGGGGGGGGGGGGGGGGGAGGGGGGGGGGGGTGGGATCTAGTTTCATTCCTACAAAATGTGATGGTTTTACGTATAAAACTCATCATGGACAAATCGGAGCAAGTTTTCCGGTCCTGCCTGTTGCGGAAATTGTCAGGGGCAGGACGGAAATTTGGCAGACCACTTAAAGATTCGGATAGAAATTTCCAGTCTCGGGGTGGGTGGGACTGGAAAATGCTACCCATCGGCCGAAATGTTCCATCCTCATCCGCGGCTGGGATTTTCCGGTGCCCAACTGAAAGTGAATGGAGTTTTGGCTGGAACGCCAAATTTTCCATTCTTGTTCGCCACAGACGAGACCAGTGAATCCCGCCCATCTTGTGTGAAGCCACTATAAGCGCTGGGGAGAATACTTGTGATCTGTCTTGCTTTAGTATAAATGAAACGTGTACACATTCGACAGCATATTCCTTCAGACATTTTACAGCGTGTTTGGTTTTTAATGGATTGAGGGATTGACCCAAATAAACTGACGCATCTTCCTCTCCGGTGCGCAGTCATGAGCTTTCACAGTCCAGCGGAGAATTTATTTCCAGGGAAGATTCCCTTTGATTATTGGCTAACCTCGAGAAATTTAATGAGTTGGAGAGATTCCATAGGATATTTAATCAACATTTGGATTGCACATTTGACCCAGATTTGACCTTCAAAGCACTAAACCCAATAACAACTTAACGTGTATTTAATCAACATTCAGTTATATCACCCTACTAATTAGCAACATTGCCACACTGAAATATAAACACTTTGCAAAGAATACCATCAGTAACATGCATTATTAATTTGGAGTGAATGCTGGTTATGAAATATTTAAAACGTGCAGCTATTAGATTTGTTTTCAATGCCTTGAATTTATATCATGGCCCACAAGCAAAATTTTATTTGTTTCATAATACTGAAAGCAGGGTCTTATTAATAGGAAATAAATTGGCAGGCTGAAGTGGACGTCGCTGGCTAAACCAGCATTTATTGCCCATCCCTAATTGCCCTTGAGAAGGTGGTGGTGAGCTGTCTTCTGGAACCGCTATTGTCCACTTGGGGTCTTCCATTTTTCTCAGCATTGTGAAGGAACCTTTTCCTGTCTCATTGAAACATTTTAAGGGACTTTTCGGGGTAAATGCGGAGAGGATGTTTCCCCTCGTGGTTGAGGCAAGGACACAGTCTCAGAATAAAGCGGCATCAATTTAAGACTGAGATGAACAGTAATTTTTTCTCTCAGAGGGTTGTGAGTCTTTGGAACTCGTTGCCATAGAGAGATGTGGGACAGAGTCCTTGGGCGGGATTTTCCGGCTACGCTCAGCCCGAAACCAGAAAATCCCACCCGAGGTTGACGGACTTTTCCATGGTCTGCCCCTCGCCTGCTCCGATTCCCGTGGCGGGCGCGATGGGAAAATTCGTCCCCTTGTGTACATTTAAGGCTGAGACAGATAGATTCTTGATCAGTTAGGGAATCAAGGCTCATGGCGCCACGGAGAATCAGAGTGGGTGCAAAGTTCCAGTCAGGGCTTCACCTGCATCCTATTCATGGGATACAAATCAGTTTTACTCCAGCCTCCAGTGGGTTGCTCGATCGGCCACAGCGGGCATCGACAGAAGGTCCCACAGGAAATGCATGCTGGCGTAAAATTGATTTTTGGAGTCCTGCTGAATTCTTCCTCCCTCCTGCCACTGAAACTGCCAATGGGGCCTGTGAGAATTCACCCCAACATCTCTGACAGTGCAGCACTGCAATAAAGTTTGTAATAAATTCTCTGGTGACAGACTTAAACCCACAATTCTCAAGAGCCTACATTCCCAAGCACCCACATTCCCAAGCACCCACATTCCCAAGCACCCATAATCCCAAATGCCCACATTCCAAAGCTCCCACATTCCCAAACACTCAAACTCCCAAATGCCCACATTCTGAAGTGTCAGACCTGAAATCTGACAAGATCCAAACTCTGGCCCCATCCTGAGGTTGCTGAATCTCAGACACTCTGCATGTTAATCTTTAAATATTATTAAAGCTTGCGTAATTAACACAGGTTCAGAATTTCCCTTTGAATTATAATTATTATTCAGCATTCCTAAATTTCTGTAGAATTTCTTGATTACATGTGCAGATTTGCAACATGTCTCTGATTGTAGCAGGTTCCACACTGGAAACTGAGGACTGCGGACAGGTCTATTATTTCAAGTGATAATAGATAAATGCTTTGACCCATATTGGCCAGTGCATCGTCTACAGGGAAATTATCTCATTAACTTGTTGGAAAAATAGATAATTATAATGACCTGAGTAATTGCCAACGATAACCGCTGCTCTTCTTGAGGACTGTATAAGTATCACAGCGAGGAACACAGAGAAACTTTATGTGCTTAATGTGGGCTGTCAAGGTGCCACCAGGCTGCCACCTCGGCTGTAAGGTGAATGCGAACACCAGGGCCCCTGACATGGGTGGAGCCTTCAGTGGCACATCCCGCATTTCTGAGCCTATGATAAGCCCATTCAATGGCAGGATGTGTGAGGCTCTCTGGCGGGCAGGAGTCAGACGCATCGCTGAGGATGTGAGGAGCATCGCTCTGTCCTCAATGCAAGTCGTCATCATTCTCCCACAGAGTTCGCCCATAGCTTCAGCGCCCTGTCCATGATGCCTGGCAACAGCATGGGAGCACACTGCTGGCACCACATTACTGGTTAGATCTTAGTCCACATGGTGGGAGAGCTATTCACTCCTAGTCCTGCCCATCCCCGAAGTGAGACAGTATGAGATCACCTTTAGTGCGTTGGCCCCATCGGGCCCTGTCCATTACCCAGTATTCCGCCTCCTCCTCTGTGTGGTCACCCTCACTGCCCTCCTCAACATGCTCCTCATCTGAGGAGATTCCTCCCCCTCCTCCAGGTCCAGGTGGTCTCCCCTCTGCAGCGCCAAGTTGTGGAGTACGCAATGGATGATAGACATCACCATAATGCCTTACATAGTGGTTCACATCAGTGTTATCTGTGATGTTGCAGCCTTCCTGGGAATGTCAGCTCAATGCTTGGGACATTGGTTTGTGAAGGGTTAAAAGGTGGCCTCCACTAACCGGCTGTGCTGATTGGCTGCACACCATTTATTGACATAATGAGCAGTGAGGGGAGGCCGGGGCGGATGTTCCACCAAGAGGCTGCCTCTTGTGGCGGACGGAGCACAGCTGGATCACACGAGGCCGCAATTAGCATATCCAGCACAATCCCAGAGTGCACCCTGTTTCTCCCGGGTTACAGGAGGTGCAGAGCTGAGCCGCCTTCCGTGACCCATTGAGATTTACCCTTACACACAAACACCCTGACAATTGGTGCTGGACTGTCCGGGCAGCTTATCCCCTTTCTCCTCACACCGCTGTCTGAGTGTGGCTTCCAATCACACTGCAGCCATCCTCCCCCAATGCCTCGAATTTATATCATGGCCCACAAGTAAAATTTTATTTGTTTCATAATTCTGAAAGCAGGGCCTTATTTATATGAAATAAATTGTCCAGACTGATGTGGGCATCACTGGCTGGCCAGCATTTATTGCCCATCCCTAATTACCCTTGAGAAGGTGGTAGTGAGCTGCCTTCTAGGACTTCCATTTTTCTCAGCACTGTAAAGGAACATTTCCCTGTCTCATTCCCTGGCCCCCTTCAGGCCACATGAGGGGAAACGCCGCCCATTCCTGTATCCCCCACTCTGCCTGACAGTCCAGCCTCTCATAGGCCCCCATTCGGATAACTCACAGTCACCCCCAGTGCTGAGCCTCTTGTTTTTAAGTCCTGTCACCCGCTTGCCAGTCCCCACTCAGGAAGGGCCCTCCCTCAGTTCTGATATGGACAGGAACCCAGGAAGGAGGACGGGGGAGTGCTGGCTGCGCACCAGCCTTCACAACCCCGTTAGAGCAAGGGGCGCCCCGACATGAAGGGAAGGCAAAGCCTGAAAGTGACCCCTGTGGACCCCTCTCCCCAGTATGGCAATGGTGGGACCCCCAGCCCTGAGTTGCACATAACTGTGTCCCCTGCATCCTCTCCGGTGCCCCCTGCACAATGCACACCCCGGAGGGTCCCAGCTGTGTCCCCTGTGTCCTCTCTGGTGTCCTCTGCACAGTGCACACCCCGGAGGGTGCCGGCTGTGTCCCCTGCGTCCTCCCCCTACACAGTGCACACCGCGGAGGGTGCTGGCTGCCTGAAATTTCCCTGATGTGGAGATGCTGGCGTTGGACTGGGGTAAACACAGTAAGAAGTCTAACAACACCAGGTTAAAGTCCAACAGGTTTATTTGGTAGCAAAAGCCACTAGCTTTTGGAACAGGCTGTTCCTTCGTCAGGTGGGTGGGAGTTCTGATCACAAACAGGGCACAAAGACACAAACTCAACTCAATTTACATGAATAATGATTGGAATGTGAGTCTTTACAGCTAGTCAAGTCTTAAAGGTACAGACAATGTGAGTGGAGGGAGCATTAAGCACAGGTTAAAGGGATGTGTATTGTCTCCAGACAGGAGGGCTAGTGAGATTTTGCACATCCAGGCAAGTTGTGGGGGTTACAGATAGTGTGACATGAACCCAATATCCCGGTTGAGGCCGTCCTCATGTGTGCGGAACCTGGCTATCAGTCTCTGCTCAGCGACTCTGCACTGTCGTGTGTCGTGAAGGCCGCCTTGGAGAACGCTTACCCGGAGATCAGAGGCTGAATTCCCGTGACCGCTGAAGTGCTCCCCCACAGGAAGAGAACAGTCTTGCCTGGTGATTATCGAGCGGTGTTCATTCATCCGTTGTCGCAGCGTCTGCATAGTTTCCCCAATGTACCATGCCTCGGAACATCCTTTCCTGCAGCGTAACAGGTAGAAACGTTGGCCGAGTTGCAAGAGTATGTATCATGTACCTGGTGGATGGTGTTCTCACGTGAGATGATGGCATCCGTGTCGATGATCCGGCACATCTTGCAGAGGTTGCTGTGGCAGGGTTGTGTGGTGTCATGGTCACTGTTCTCCTGAAGGCTGGGTAGTTTGCTGCGGACAATGGTCTGTTTGAGGTTGTGCGGTTGTTTGAAGGCAAGAAGTGGGGGTGTGGGGATAGCCTTGGTGAGATGTTCGTCTTCATCAATGACATGTTGAAGGCTCCGGAGGAGATGTCGTAGCTTTTTCGCTCCGGGGAAGTACTGGACAACGAAGGGCACTCTGTCCACCGTATCCCGTGTTTGTCTTCTGAGGAGGTCGGTGCGGTTTTTCGCTGTGGCGCGTCGGAACAGTCGATCGATGAGTCGAGCGCCATGTCCTGTTCTTATGAGGGCATCTTTCAGCATCTGGAGGTTTCTGTTGCGATCCTCCTCATCCGTGTCTCCCTAATCAACAGAAATAGTTTTCTCTCTATCTGCCTGTTCCCTACAACATCTTGGAATCTTGGGTCAAATCAGCCCTTAACCTTCTAAACTTGCAGATTTACAATCCTAGTTTGTGAAATCTCTCCTCATAATCTAAACCTTGAAGTCGCTCTGGTAAATATTCACTGCGGACCCCTAGCACTGATAAACCTTTGGGCAGCACGGTGACACAGTGGTTAGCACTGCTGCCTCACAGCGCCAGGGACCCAGGTTCAACTCCCGGCTTGGGTGACTGTGTGGAGTTTGCACATTCTCCCATATGAGGAGCATATGGTTGATATGCTCCTCATCCCCATTTTCCTGCCTTCCCCTCATAACCTTTCAACCCATTACCAATTAAAAATCTGATAAGTTCGTAAGATATAGGAGTAGGATTAGGCCATTCTGCCCATCGTATTAGTAACTTAAGAAACTTCCTGACAACAGATGTTAGGCTAAATGGTCCACAATTCCCTGGTTACTCTCTCTCTCTCCCTCTCATTTTTCTTAAATAGCAGAGTTAGGTGCAGATTCCTTATTGAAAGCAACAGTTCCCAAATTGAGAGAACTTTGGAAGATTATACTTGGGGCAAGGGGAATGTTCTTACTGATTTCCTTTGAAACCCTGGTTTGGACAGAGCGGATAGTCAGAAGCTTTTTCCTAGGGTGGAAGAGTCAATTACTAGGGGGCATAGGTTTAAGGTGTGAGGGACAAGGTTTAAAGGAGATGTACGAGGCAAGTTATTTTACACAGAGGGTGGTGGGTGCCCGGAACTCGCTGCCGGGGAGGTAGTGGAAGCAGACATGATAGTGATGTCTAAGGGCATCTTGACAAATACATGAATAAGATGGGAATAGAGGGATATGGTCCCCGGAAAAGTAGGGGGTTTTAGTCGGATGAGCAGCATGGTCGGTGCAGGCTTGGAGGGCCGAAGGGCCTGTTCCTGTGCTGTAATTTTCTTTGTTTTCTGTTGTTTTGTTCTTGGAAATGATCAGCACTGGGAATTTGTCTGTTGTGCCATTATTTGCTTCATGGCCATGACTTTCATTGTGATCAGCTCCTGATTCAATCTTAGTTTCCTTGGGACTTCAGGCCTGCTAACCCCTTCCTCTTCTGGAAATACTGATGCAAAGTAATTATTCAGCATGTCTGTCATTTCTTCCAAGGAGCCCAAGCTGTCCCTGATCACATTCTTTTTCCTAATATAATTGTAACAATAGATATTATTTTGACATTGGTGATGCCATTGAATGTCAAGGGGCAATAGGTAGATTCTCTCTTGTTGGAGATGGTCATTGCCTGGTACTAATGTGGCGTGAATGTCATTTGCCACTTGTCAGCCCAAGCCTGGATATTGTCCAGATCTTGCTGCATTTGGACATGGGCTGCTTCAGTCTCTGAGGAGTCGCAAATGATGCTGAACATTGTGCAATCATCAGCGAATATCTGTACTTCTGACCTTCTACAGGATCAGGACTCCAGGCTCAGGAGGTCCTGTTCACCAAGAACTGTGCATAGTTACTGCATGTCAAAAGTATTTCACTGCCTGTACAATCCTTTGGGTCATTCTGGGGCTGTGAAAGGCACTATACCAATGCAAGTTATTTCTTTCACTAGCTATTTGCCAATAGACCACCCTGTTCAGCTACTCTGAAGCTCACCATCATGGTAAGACCATAAAGCCCATAAAAAACAAGACAAATGGACCATTCAATAAGATCATGGCTGATCTGACATTCACTAAGTCCACTTTCCTGCCTTGTTTCCTGAACCTTTAATTCTCCGACTGATTCAAACCTATTGATCACAGCCTTGAAAAGGTTCAAGGACTCGACCTCCACAGCTTCCTGAGGTAAAGACTTCCAAAGATTCACCACTCTTGGAGGCAAGAAATTCTTCCTCAAGTCTATCTTAAAGGAGCACCCCGTATTGTGTGACTATGCCCTCTGGTCTGACATTCTCCCATGAGTGGAAACTCTCATGAGTTGAATACTCAACTGCGGAAGCCATCACTACCAAGCCCAGTACTGTCCTCACTGTATTGATTCTTGCGCGCTATCATAGAATCCTACAGAGCAGAAGGAGGCCATTCAGCCCATCGAGTCTGCACCAACCACAATCTTACCCAAGTCTTATCCCCATAACCCCATACATTAACCCTGCTAATCCCCTGACACTAAGGTCTATCCATGTAGGAGGGTGAGAGTCACTTGATAGTGACGCAGAGCGGGTACATTAGAGACCATTTCCCTCCTTCATCAAAGATTACCAAGGCTTAGACACAGTGTGTTTCGCTGGGAAGATTCTGATATCTTGAATGGTGCAGGTTAATTAAAACCCATCACACAGTCAGGGGTAAGGGTTGCTCTATAACTCAGAACTGAACGTTGAATTTAAAATGCCAAGTTACAGGCAAATCTAAACAAGTTGAGTTTGTTTTCTCTGGGAGAACAACTTTGAAGATAAGAAGGAAATGGGTCGAATTGATCTGAGCCAATTATTGACGATGGTGAATAATTCAAATACCGCAGGATGCAAATTAAAGCTAAACAAGTTACAAAAAAAACAGAAGGCTCAGAAATATTTCACCCAAAAGGATGATTGGGTAATGGAATAAGTAACTAGCCAAGAGCAAGGAAACTGAGAATAAACAGATTAAAGAAATGAGGCCAATCTTTCTCCATCGCCACTAATCCCAGCAGAAACTGGGGAGTTGCTTTTTATATATAGGTGTCTTACAAACAAGCTGGGATTCCCCTCCTCCCCCTCGCTGCTGCGATTCTTCCCCTCCTCCCCTGGTGAATGCGTTGACTCTCTGGCCGCTGGCGGGGTCTTGTGCTGCCGCCAGAGTCTATGGTTTTTTTTTGCCTGGCTCCCCTGCCCCACCTGTGAAGAGTCGACTCTGGCGGGACTGGAAGATACTGCCGGTGGGAGAGGCTGGAAAATCCCACCCCAAGTTTGGAAAGTGTGCTCACTAACAAAAGGGGATGGGAATTTGTTCTCTGGGGGTTAAGCTTTGAGATTCCCTCCCTAAGCGCCTCCACCTCTCATTTATCCTTCAACACATTCCTTTAAACCTACCCTACCCCTGTCTTAATATCAGCTTATGGACTGGATGCACATTCCTTTGAAGTACCTTATGATGTTTCATTATGTTAAAGGTGCTAAATGAATGCAACCTGTTGTTATTGTTACTGCTGCAAATGAGAAGTGGGCGGCACGGTGGCACTGCTGCCTCTCGGCTTGAGGGACCCGGGTTCAATTCTGGCCTCAGGTCACTGTCTTTGTGGAATCTGCACATTCTCCCCGGGTCTACGTGGGTTTCCTCCCTAAGGAAGGGGATTCTGGATTAATAAACAGAGTCATAGGCAGATTCTTAGGTTTAGTAACAGTTGAGTAGGAAAGAGTTAAAATGACTTACACCTAACAAGAAAATGTTAACAGTTTGCTCATATGGGAATGCTAAACACTATTAAAGGAATGAAAGATGATTTTAATATTAAGTATCTATATTTACATTGAATTATAATAATATATTAATATGAATTAAGTTTAAAATATGGAATGTTTGCCACAGTCAATAGAAACGAATACTGCAGAAACTGTAGAAGTTCAAAAGTTCATAACCAAAAGCCATTTAGTCAGCAGAAATATAATGAAGTTTCAAACTCAGGACAAATGCTGAAACATTTTTAATGTCAAAATGAAAAGCCCTATTGTCCAGGCATTAAAAAAATCAGTCCAAGGGCCCAGGGTTGATATGGCCGGTTGTCTTGGCAAAGTGCCGATGGGACAGTTATTTGAATGGTGGCATCCTTAGAGAGACATAGCAACAAGGAAGTTAACCAAGCTCGGGGAGGATATCCGGTTATTGGGTTAGCAAATGAAAGACCATCAAGTCAAGCAGTGTTTCGCAATTGCCTGAGGTAGCCATCATGTTTTGGACTGATATGTTAATGTGAAATGAAATCAAATCTAAGCTAATTAGAAGGGGTACCTTAGATATCAGAAAGATATAATTGTAATGGATTTTGGCTCAGTGCCTTAGATCTTTGGGAAGGTTCTTTAGCACTAACCAGTGTTACTTGACCCTTTGAAGGACTCCTGCGGCCGAGGCTAATGTCTTGTTTGTCTTCTATGTGCTTTATGTTTTAAAATAATTTTTTATGTACATCTTAAAACAGAAAAGTATTGCCTTTGTGAATTTAATTCTAAGTTTTCTTAATTTTTTCAGGGAATCATCAGAGAAAACCCCCACCACACTCCAAAGATGTGCAGGTTAGGTTGATTGGCCATGCTCAATTGCCCCTTAGTGTCAGGGGGATTAGCAGGGTAAATACATGGGGTTATGGGGATAGGCCTGTGTGGAATTGTTGTCAGTGCAGGCTCGATGGGCCAAATGGCCTCTTCCTGCACTGTAGGGATTCTAGGATTCTATGATTTTGACCAGCAGATCAATATTCCCACTAAGATGTTGGATTAAATGGCCACACAAAAACCTATAAGTTACTGTACAAGTTGTACAAGTCCTCCCCTGAGAGGGAGGTCATGCCTCACTAACCTGGTGGAGTTTTTTGAAGAAGTGACTAGAATGGTTGACGAGGGAAGGGCCGTGGATGTCATCTATATGGACTTTAGTAAAGCGTTTGACAAAGTCCCTCATGGTAGGTTGGTGCAAAAGGTTGGATCTCATGGGATAAAGGGGGAGGTGGCTAGATGGGTGGAGAACTGGCTTGGTCACAGAAGACAGAGGGTGGTAGTGGAAGGGTCTTTTTCCGGCTGGAGGCCTGTGACTAGTCATGTTCCGCAGGGCTCCGTATTGGGACCTCTGCTGTTTGTGATTTATATAAACGATCTGGAAGAAGGTGTAACTGGGGTGATCAGTAAGTTTGCAGATGACATGAAAATGTCTGGACTTGCAGATAGTGAGGAACATTGTCAGAGGCTACAGAAGGATATAGATAGGCTGGAAATTTGGGCAAAGAAATGGCAGATGGAGCTCAATCCTGATAAATGCGAAGTGATGCATTTTGGTAGAACTAACGTAGAGGGGAGCTATACGATAAATGGCAGAACCATAAAGGGTGTAGATACGCAGAGGGACCTGGGTGTGCAAGTCCACAGATCCTTGAAGGTGACGTCACAGGTGGAGAAGGTAGTGAATAAGGCATATGGCATGCTTGCCTTTATAGGACGGGGCATAGAGTATAAAAGTTGGGGTCTGATGTTGCAGTTGTATAGAACGTTGGTTCGGCCGCATTTGGAATACTGCGCCCAGTTCTGGTCGCCACACTACCAGAAGGACGTGGAGGCTTTAGATAGAGTGCAGAGGAGGTTTACCAGGATGTTGCCTGGTATGGAAGGGCTTAGTTATGAGGAGAGATTGGGTAAACTGGGTTGTTCTCACTGGAAAGACGGAGGATGAGGGGTGACCTAATAGAGGTGTACAAAATTATGAAAGGCATAGATAGGGTGAACGGTGGGAAACTTTTTCCCAGGTCGGTGGTGACGTTCACGAGGGGCCATAGGTTCAAGGTGAAGGGGGGGCGGTTTAACACGGATGTCAGAAGGACGTATTTTACACAGAGGGTGGTGGGGGCCTGGAATGCGCTGCCAGGCAAGGTGGTGGAGGCGGACACACTGGCAACGTTTAAGACTTATCTAGATAGCCACATGAATGGAGTGGGAATGGAGGAATACAAAAGAGTGGTCTAGTTTGGACCAGGGAGCGGCGCAGGCTTGGAGGGCCGAAGGGCCTGTTCCTGTGCTGTATTGTTCTTTGTTCTTTAGGATAACAATCACAGAATTGTTACAGTGCAGAAATAGGCCATTTGGCCTATTGTGTCTGCTGGCTCTCCAAGTGAGCATCATGACTTTGTGCTGTTCCCTTGCCTTTTCCTCGTATCCCTGCACATTTTGCAAATCACTTTAAATCTGTGTGAGCCCATGTTAAAAAAAATTAACAGTGCACTGCACTTAAATGACTAGGCCACACATCAAACAGCAACAATGGAGAGAATGAATATTGTTGCGGATACCAAGTGGCCTGTGTCGCACTACTCAACCCCATTCCCTTCAAGAATAAGACAAAGTTACCTACCTGAAGGCTAGGGCAGCTGCTACAATCTGATGGGGCAACTCTGCACCTTCTACATGGTCAGTTTCAATGGATGGTTTACAGCCCACACAACTCACACAAATCTCACACAAAATGACATGGAAGACATATCACTTTCATGGAATTTGATCAGCCCTGTGTTTTCAGTCTTACCCAAGCAGCGCTGCAACACGGTTCTTCATTCTTATGACGAATCACCTTAACACACGAGAAAGCAGTGGGTGTGGGGTTTCATGTGAAGGAACATCACCTCCGGGCAGGCTTCAGAGAGAGGGAGGAATCTAGCAAGATGGTAAGGAGGCAGTTGGATGGAGTTGAAATCACACAGGGACAGATCCCGTTTGCCAAAAGACCTTCCCATGCTCCTGGAAATGTTTTCAATTGTAGGAAAAAAAACAGAAAATAAAAAGGATGTTAAAATCAGCAATTACCTTTTATAATGCCCAGTGATTGTTAATTCGAGGGTATGTTGCCAAAGCTTTACATCATCAACTCATCTGGATGAATGCAAGAATACCAAATTTCAAATGATCAGAACAAGTGGAGTGGGCTCGAGGGGTTGAATGAACTGCTCCTGCTTCTATTTCCTATGTAAATTACGGGAGACAAGGATGCTGATTGGTTTCAAGTTGACTC
Source organism: Mustelus asterias (assembly GCF_964213995.1). Classification (NCBI taxonomy): domain Eukaryota; kingdom Metazoa; phylum Chordata; class Chondrichthyes; order Carcharhiniformes; family Triakidae; genus Mustelus; species Mustelus asterias. The sequence continues at coordinate 61,429,353 of NC_135812.1, read as the reverse complement.
TGATTGGCCAAGGCATCGTCATGGAGGAAGCAATGGGAAATGATAGGCTCCCAGGTAATTTAACAAAGACGCAAGACTTGAACATATTCATTTCCATACAGAGAACGATCTCTGCGTTTGAACCCATGTTGCCTCTAGCAAGTGTGAATCAGCTGAACTTGGCCAATTATCTTAACCTGATTGTAGCTATTAGCACACTCAGAATTATTCAGCAAATGCAGCCCAATCACCGAATTGCGTTTACCATAGACATTTTGTTTTGGGTTCAGCAAGAGTGGGCTGGTTGAGTCTATGATGAACAACCGAAGGAACATGCCATTTGAATCAATGAGCCAGTCGTTGGGGTATCTGGCCGACATACCTGCCCCCGCGCCAGCACTGAAATTCACAAATGACGCTGACCAATTGTGTGGTGGGCAGAACATCATTTTGGACTGATGGCAGCATCCTGTTAGTGGAAAACACCACTCGTGTAACCACGGCATAACAGCAGTGTGAAACAGTGTGATTAAACTGCTGATTAAATTTTTAAGATAATTTGCCTTCTGGGGTAAATTGAGAGAGACCAGACACCTTTCTGCTTCAGCTCTTGTGTTAGTAATTTTAGCGTTGACTAATATCCATACTGAGCCAGCATTGCTGTGGGAGGTGTTAGTGAAACCAGGCATGGTCAGCTGAGACAGTGATCCTGATAATGAAAATGTACAATTGGAGGTAGCTCTTAAAGATGGGGCTGTGCCGATTTCCTTTGGCAGCTTGGGAATTCCCTGGGAAGGGAGATTGTTGTTACACTGTCACGGAAATAAATCGCTTCAATAATACGTGTGGGTGGCTCCCTTGTGTTTTGTCATTGCTGGAGGAGCACCAGATAATTCCTTCTGTCAATTCCAACCAGTCTCTTCCATATTTTATCGAACATGTTCAGTCTGTTTCTCTGTAGCGATTCCCACTCCGGGGCTGGGATTTTCTGCTCCTTCTTGCATCGGGCAGGAATGGTGACGAGAGCGCAAAATCTTGTGAGAGGCCATTTTACATAGATTCCACTGTGATTGTCCTCGCCACCTGCCAGTGACATAACAGGATTCCCAACATTGGGAACCTCATTAGAATGAATATAAATCTAATTCTCAGGCTTCGACGCCTGATAATAATTACAACTTGTGTCATTACAACTGGCCTCCCACAACAGGCACCTGGTGGGCAGACCCACCATTGGAGCTCAGGTGAGTGTATCGCTTGAGGGAAAAGGGTCATGTGTGGGCAGTACCCTAGCACTGCATGGGCGCTGCTTCTCCTGCCCACTGTAACACGCTGCCCCAAATCTTTGATCAAGGACCTAAACTGATTTGTGCAGCGTATCTTTGGATTGATTCAGTCTTATTTATATCTCTGGCCATAAGAGGGTCTCACACATACATTGCACACTCCAGGATTGGAACGGAAGTGGCGGCCTTTGACCCATTGGTAGATTTGTGTGATATACAGCGAATAATTATCCAATCAGAAACGACATACATTAATATGCAGGGAGCTGTTCACTGCACTCAAAGGGAACAAGTCAAGCTTTGCACCTTTTTTGGATTATCCGAGAGCTTAGGAGGTCTATAGTTCCCCATTGCTTTGTCCATGGCAATGCCACAGAGTCGACTTGCCAACCAATTGGCACCCTTTCCTCCTGTAGTATAAACTGTTGTAATCATTTGAAATTTGGGATTCTTGTATTTATCCTGGTGAGTGCAAGGTGAAAAGCTTCAGCGACATGTCCCTCTTGGCAATATTTGAGGTATTGTTTATCGAAAACATGATCGTGATAGCGACATTCCCTTTCTAGGCCAACAAGAACCAATAAGCAGCTGGTAAGTATGTAGCCTTTTCAGAAGTGTTGTCAGACAACAAGCCACGGAAGAGCTGATGAATGAGCTGAAGCTCAGGCTCCCAGGAGGATGATGTTGGAAGAGTTTGAGTTCAGTTCGTATTCAGCCTGTGCTTGATCATTGTCAGTACCCGTCTTATTAGTACATATTTCTGAGTTAGAAGCTGAAAGAATTATAAAAGGTATTTATTGAAAGGCTTCAAGTCTACAACTAACCTATAGGCCCTGATCCATTGTGTAAAGCCTGCTGGCATGGAAACACAGCAGCTCAATTAGGAATGGTTATTCTTGACTTTTCGAAATATAAATAGGACATATTCCTTCACCGTCACTTGGTAAAAATCCAGAAACTCCCTTCCTACAGGCACCCACTCAACAAGGTACGGTGTTCAGGGGGTGCAATGCTCAAAGCTCTCACTCAACGAGGGGGAATGCTCACAGGCAGGGGGTGTGCATGAGAGCACAGTGCTGTGTGTGTGAAAGGGCGGGGGGGGGGGCGGTGTGGTGGGAATGAGGAAGCCAGGAGGCCAGCGATGCCTGGGTCAGTGGCAGATGGGGAGGCCGGCAATTTTCTTGGAGGGGGGACGGGAGGGGAATGAGAGGCCAGCAATGTGCATGGGGGAGAGGGGGCGGGTGGATGGGTTGAGGCCAGCGATCTCAATGCTGGGAGGATTTGTTCAGCAATCTCCCAGAGATCGGTGCGCGCGTGGGGACTCGCTCAGTGTGCTGATTTCAGCCTCTCCTGTGGGAATAAGCCCTGCCCCAGATTTTTTTGCATGATTCGTGCTACTGCCCTCTGCAGTGCACAGAGTGCGGGAGATTCATGTTGAAAACCGCACTGAAAAAACTAACCTGATTTACTCCAGTCTTCACGCAAGTTGGACACCTAGAATTTTTTTGTGAGAATCGCCCCCATAAACTGCAAACTTAAGACAAACCAGTGAAGAAGGTCATGGAGTTAAAGTGTACAAGATAGTGCGGAGGTTTAAAACAAGGACATTGATGTTGGTGTGCTGGAAGACATGAGAGCAGTGGACCTTCCATTGTAACAGTATCGTAGCAGTACCATCACAGGGACTTCAAGAAGTAATGAGCTCACTACCAGCTTCTCAAGGACAGCTAGTTACAGACAATCAATCCCAGCTGAGCTCACGGTGCCCATATCCCAAGAACAAGTTAAAACAAAAGATTGGCCAGGATGGAGGAAATAACTCCATGGGCCACTGTGACCTAGGAATACTGAATCAATTCTAAAAGAATGGCGCAATATTAACAGCGAGTGCACACCATTCTGACGGGTGTCAAAAATATTTACAGAGACTCAGTGTAGCTATTGCTTTAATTTTTACTATCAATGACAAGATACCAATACAAGATACGGGTAAACAAACTCACTTATAAAGGGACCACCACAGGGTAACAGGATAAAGTGTGAGGTATCTGGAGAATTGGCTTCATAAAGTACAGCCAATATTTTAATCCACCGATATTCCATATTCTAATCCTTCTTTTCCCGTTCCTTAAGGCTGGGACTCACTCAGGCAGTGGGCAATGTGTTTCCTCTGACAGTTATTGGAATAGATTTGGACTGTGGGTGTAACTACTTTAGGGAATTTGTCCCGTTCTAAGGATCTTCCATTGCCTCCGAGAGTGACTGTGCATATCTGAGACTGGATTTATACTGAGAAATGAATTCCATAATTTTTTTTGTTTCAACTAGACAAGACAATGATGGTTTTAGAAGAGAAGTTGTTTCCATTGCTGGGGAGGATGATAATACCACAATGGATACGGTTAATACAATCAAGTAAAGGTTCACAGGGAAAATAAGGAAAATTATTTTTTATACAGTATCTGGTGTTCTGGAGTGCACTGTCTGAAAAGCTGTAATAGTTAATTCAATTTTACTTTTCAAAGGGAAACCGAATATCTGGTTGAAAAGGAAAAAAAGCAGGGTTATAGAGGAAAGGACAGGGAGTGGGATTGATTGGATGGATCTTCAATTGTCCTGAAGATTTGCTTTATGCCTGTTGTGGGGTGAAATGAGATGGCTGGTACTGCCTTTAATTATAGACAACACAAAACTCGCGAGGCAGATATCTCTGTATAAAGATGTAACATCGATTTAACAAAAACACAACAAGCAGCTACTCGAAGATCACCTAAAAGGGTTAAGTAGCTCTGGAATACAGTGGCAGAACCTCTCCGATGAATCTAACGTATACAATCAAAGACAGGTCAATTATAGATTTTCTTATTGATCATTTCTGCCTCATATTAGCTTAAAATCAATTACATTTAATAAATAAACATCAATAATAATTCCTGACAAGCGACTCAGCCCAATTGCATTTTACCATCTGGCATAATGATATCTTATTTGTCCATTTAATCCAGATGCTGACTCCCATCTTGGCTGAACTCACTTCCCTGTTGCTTTGTAACTATGGACGCTCAACATAGAGGTCAAAGTGAACATTCCCATTGGCTCTTTGACAAAACTGGATAGACGCATGACCCTGCGTCCAGGTACGTATCTATTCTATGTCTAGACAATGAATGTCCCTATTCATAAAGTTGCAAAATGTGTTCCCTCACCAGAAACTTTCTGATATGAATTCTGCTAACAACCAGGGTTTCCAGGCCTTTGGCTCTGAACTCTTTGCCTTTACCATACCTTACAGTAACCTGCTTTTGGCTGAAATAAACAATGATTCTTTGAATACCTAAAATACATTTAAACTATCAATATATATGTTTAAAATCATAATTATTTAATTCTCTTATTGCACCTACATATGTGTAAACTATTTGTTTCATTAGTTTATCATCTTTGTTTCAAGAATCATTCAGCGCCTTGCTGGTAGTGCTGTCAGGGCCTTATGTATTCTGTCTAAAACCTTATTAACTGGTTAATAATTTCCCCCTTCAATGCCAAATAATGATGATTAAATCATTGGCTAGAAACCTGAATTGAACTTTTAAAAACAGACTTTAAAAAAATTAAGTTAAAAATTAACTAACCCCAATTTGCATTACTGTGTGTTCCACATTCCAATTCACTGGATGGAGTTGGTCTGTCTGCAAACCCCATCAATGACAGTGATTTCTGGGGAATGAAAATGACCCAATCCCCTGTCTCAGCAGCAAGGTATCTATCGCACTCACCCGAGGTATTCAACTGCTGGAGGTGGCTCATTAAGTTTAACCACTTGACTAATGGAATCCTGGGTAAGCTAACTTCTGGAAATGAGCGAATCAAGTCACCTTTGGGAGACACAAACACTGGATGGGATTTCTCCCCCTCCCGCCCCTTTGGTATGTTTCACAGTGATGGAGGTGGCCTGCCATTGGCCAGTGGTGGGATCTTCCAATTCTGTTGCTGTCAGTGGGGTTTCATGGGGAATCTGTGGTGGGGTTCGCCATCGTAGGGACTAGATGATCCCGCTTGCTGAAATCCAACCCAAGGACCGCAATATTTGGGCAATCTGACAAAAAAAATTCCCCATGAGAGATATGCCATGCATTGATGTGAGCCATCTGGTTCGCCCGCTCCAGGGACATCAGCAGTTCTGCCAAGGGGGCACTGCATTTAAACAGCTACACAGTCAAGCCAGGTGGACTAATAAGTCCTCGGAGGCAGAAGTCCCTTCACCAAAATCCCTTGATTTACAAGTCTGACACCAGCACACCGAGTGCTTTCAGTTAACAGTCTACACTCAGAGTCCCAGAGGAACTGGCACTCCTGGTTAAATATAGAGCAAGTGGCTCCCTGATTGGCTCATAAAGCTGGCCCTTAATCCGGGAATTCACATTCTAATAGGCCCATCACAATTGCCTGATTAAAGTCATTATATCCTCTTTGTGGAGAGGGCCTTCACCTGTATACTTGATGCTGTGGAGGAGAGAATGTCGACCATCTACCCGCAGGTTGGCAGCAGACTCTCCAGCAAGGTCATGAACCTTGCCCAGTTCCATTCCCATTAACATAAAGTTTACTGGGAGCATACAGGTGGCATGGCTGTTTATTTACATTTCAATTTCACTTGTAAACAATTCACATTACATTGGTTTCACTTTATTCTGGCACCATCATTTGCTTGGCCAGTGAGCTGACTAATGTACTGGCAAACTTTATGGTCACTGCATTGATGGTTGCAGTGGAGTTTTCGGGACATTTCTTTATTGCGGAAGATTCAACGATATATTTTTGTGCTCACTCTGTATCGAATGTTCATGTTGGTGTCCCCTGTTGTACTTCACTCTGTGGGACATTGCTGAACCAGCAGACCATCCTGGCCCTCCTCTCTACGCATTGTAAAGGACATTGTCTGAGGCCACACACAATGTAGATATTTAAAATAGTTGCTGTAGGTGAACTCAAAGCCCTGAAAGGACTCTTCCAGCCAGCAGCCTGAGATGTTTGGACAGTACTGACCCCACCCTTAGGCACCCCCATCCCCATTTTCTTATCTTGACTGACTGTCGCCACCAAGCCCCTCCCACACCCAGAGCACCCAGCCCCGGCCCCTTCACTCCTCCATGCCCCTGACCCCACTCCACACACCCCCATTCCCTCACCGCTCACTCACCTTTGTGACACCCGACCCTCCGTCCAAGCTGCCATTCTCCTGCTCCCCTCCCTTGATTAAAACAAGTAAAGGCACTGACCTCAGACATTTTAGTTCACTAGATTGATTCCAGAGATGAGGGGTTTGTTGTATGAAGGGGGATTGAACAGTTTAGGCCTATACTCTATGGAATTTAGAAGAATGGGGGAAGATCAAATTGAGGTATACAAGAAGATAAAAGGTATGGATAAAGTAGACATGGAGCGGATGCTTCTGCTGGTGGGGCATTCTGGGATGAGAGGTCAGCCTTAGGATAAGGGGTAGCAAATTTAAAACAGAGTTGAGGAGTAACTACTTCTCCCAAAGGGTTGTGAATCTGTGGAATTTGCTACCCCAAAGTGCAGTGCATGCTGGGACAGTGAGTAAATTTAAGGAGGAGTTAGACAGATTTTTAATTGGTAATGGGTTGAAGGGTTACAGGGAGAAGGCAGAAAAATGGGGATGAGAAGCATATCAGCCATGGCGGAGCGGATTCGATGGGCCGAATGGCCTAATTCTGCTCCTATATCTTATGAACAAATGAACATACAACGGTGCAAAGTCGACCCGGAGACTCCACCTTTAAACAAACATGAACTGAGTTTGATGAGATTCCTAATGCCGCTAATGTAATCCTGAAGAAAGATTTTACTGAAAAGTACTTTAAGCTGATAAACGTGACTCAAACTGGCCAGAGGCCATTGTGAGGAGTGTCTCACTGCAAACAGGCCACTGACTCTATCTCTGCATCTTGTCTCACTGTCAGGAAATCAGAATTTCACATCCCACCTCATTCAGCCCCCCTCCCCATCCCCCCACACGCCACATTTGCCACTCTCACCGTGTCCATAAAATCCCCCATCGCCACCCCTCCCTCCCGCAGTAACGTGTGGCTGGAGCCACACATCGAGCAGACATTTTTGGTAATTCTTTGTGAGTTGTGTTTATTGGCTTCTATTTCCCAACTTGTCATTCCTGGGGTGGAATTGAACATAATTTTCCTGTCCCGCCCGCCACAGGAATTGGACTGGGCGGGGCGGGGGGCTAGCGGCAGACCATGTAAATGACCGTCGACCTCGGGCAGGATTTTCCAGTTTTGGGGCGAGTGCAGCTGGAAAATCCCACCCACATCGTTTGAGTTGTGAGCTTAGGACCAGTCTGGACGGCTGCACCCTAAACTGCTTGCCTGCTTTCAGACCAAGAGTTACTTCATTTTGCTTCCACTTTGGCTAACAGAGCAGCAGAGTTTTATGATTGCAAAGTCGGTTATTAGAAGCCTCTCATTAGAACAAATAGTTTCCTCAGTCCCCGAGGAACCTTCATTAGAATGCACTGTGTTGCTGAAACCTCACAGTGACTGACCTTTCAGAAGAGCTCACTTACACAACTTCGCAATAAAATCTTCAACTGTGGTTTCCATCTTAGAAACAAAGACTTGGCAGTGAAACCAGAAGCCTCAAAAACACACACACACGCACACTCACCCACACACGCACCCACACACACACCCACGCACCCACACACACACCCACACACACACCCACACACACACACATTCACCCACACGCACACACCCACGCACACACCCACACGCACACACACACACACCCACACACACACCCACACACACACTCACATTCACTCACACACACACACCCACGCACACACCCACACCCACACACCCACGCACACACCCACACCCACACACACACACACTCACATTCACTCACACGTACTCACATTCACCCACACACACACTCACCCACACACTCACCCACACACACACCCACGCGCACACACATGCACATGCATACTCACACACACCCATACACACACACATACATACGTACTCACACACACACACACACACGTACTCACACACATACACACGCATACACATGCATACACACACATGCACAATCACACATACACTCACATACACGTACTCACACTCACACACATGCACGCACACACATACTCACACACTCATACACACGTACTCACACATGCACACACATGCATACACATGCACACACACACATAGACACATGCATACACATGCACACACACATGCACACACACACGGACACACGCATACGCACGCACACACACACGTACTCACACACGTACTCACACACGTACTCACACACTCACACACACACATACACATGCATACACACACATGCACACACACACAGACACACACATGCATACACACACATGCACACACACATGGACACACACACACTCACACATACACACACTCACACACAGACATGCACTTTCACACACACACATGCACGCACTCACACAGACATGCACACACATGCACTCTCACATACACACGCACATGTACTCACACACACATGCACACACTCACATATGCACTCACACACACACGCACTGTCACACACGCACTGTCACACACATACACACACACAACGCACACACACTCACATACGCACTCACACACACGCACACACATATGCGCACACACACGTCCACTCTCACACATGCACACACACAAAGACACGCACTCACACACACATGCACTCTCACACACGCACACTCGCGCACTCTCACACACACACACTCACACATACACAGACACACACAGACCACAAACACACACACAAACACACACCAACACAAGCACGCAGACACATACACAGATTGTACACTGGCAGATTACAAACATGCAGAGAATGACACACAGATTTACCAGGTTGAGTATCCTTTATCCATAAATCCAAAAAACAAGCACATCCAAAAATAAGCTTGTTTGAACTTCATTGACCTTCAGGACGGGGAGTCTGTGACATAAGACGATGTGACCGGAGCAGACACTAAACCTTGTGTGTGTGTATCTGTGTGTGTGTGTGTGTGCATGTATTTATTATTCAGTGGCACATCTTACTTTTCCAGCCATTTTATTAACTTTAGACTACAGCTAGACGAGGCTTAGGCCATTGTAATGGAAGTGATGATGTGGAGATGCCGGTGTTAGACTGGGATAAGCACAGTAAGAAGTCTCACAACACCAGGGTAAAGTCCAACAGGTTTATTTGGAATCAGGAGCTTTCGGAGCGCCGCTCCTTCATTGCTAACCTGATGAAGGGGCGGCGCTCCGAAAGTTCCTGATTCCAAATAAACCTGTTGGACTTTAACCTGGTGTTGTGAGACTTCTTACTGTAATGGAAGTAGATCTAGTCCTTTATGCTGAATCCAAAACCAAAACTATCTGAAATCTGAAACGTAATCAGTCCCAAGGGTTTTGGATGAAGGATACCTGATCTGCATAAATGACAAGATTCCACACAAACACACACGCTCAGATTATACACTGACACAATTCTACACACACGTAAGTTTCTGCTCTCGCACTGTTACCTCTGATTTCCCGAAGGATCTTTCCTCAGCCCCCTTCAGTTCGCAGCCAATGTTGCCTGTCCACAATATTGGGGGAATTAGCTCAAATGGTAGAGCACTCGCTTAACATGCAAGAGGTAGTGGGATCGATGCCCACATTCTCCACTGGGGCAGCACAGCAGCACAGTGGTTAGCACTGCTGCCTCTACAGCGCCAGGGACCCAGGTTCAATTACAGCCTTGGGTCACTGTCAGTGTGGAGTTTGCACATTCTCCTTGTGTCTGCGTGGGTTTCCTCTGGGTGCTCCGGTTTCTTCCCACAGTCCAAAGATGTGCGGGTTAGATTGATTGGCTGTGCTAAATTGACCCTAATGTTAGGGGGATTAGCAGGGTAAATATGTGGGGTTACGGGAATAGGGCATGAGTGGGATTGTGGTCGGTGCAGACTCGATGGGCCGAATGGCTTCCTTCTGCACTATAGGGATTCTATGATTCTAATATCATTCAAAAATACAGCATTAGTTTCCACATGTACGATCGCACAGATATATCTCACCACTAACCAGTCCACAAAGCTGTGTGGATGTGTGTTGGCACAGCTACTGGGAATATGGGAAAGGCATCCCTTAATACTGGTATCTCTCTGACTCAACCTTTGGTCATCTGCCCCAATATGCAATTAGGTGGCTCAATGTCAAACTTTGATTGATAACATGCTCGTGAAGTGTCTCGGGGCATTTCATTATATTCAAGGTGCTAAATGAGTATAAGTTGTTTGTTTTTATAACTAGGGTACGTTTCTAAATCCAGCAATGTGGTTTTTTTTAGAAGATTATTCCTAATCATCAGTCGCACATGACTGTCAAATTTCAGCATTGCTTCAGTAATCCAACATAGCCTGTAAGGAGTCTCCTTCGATGGGAATGCAGTTCAGGGAATTTGGGCATATTCCGTCCCCTCCTCCCTTCACTCACAGCACCTCTCTGGGACTGTGAGAACACAGGCTTAATGGAAAAAAAAGAATCCCTATAGTGAAGACAGCCCATCAAGTCTGTACTAGCTCTCTGAAAGAGATCTTACCTAGGCCTACCAGGCCACCCACTCGTAGGTGGCACGGTGGCACAGTGGCTAGCACTACTGTCTCACAGTGCCAGGGACCCGGGTTCGATTCCCGGCTTGGGTGACTGTCTGTGTGGAGTTTGCACATTCTCCCCGTGTCTGCGTGGGTTTCCTCCAGGTGCTCCAGTTTCCTCCCACACTCCAAAGACATGTGTTAGGTTGATTGACCCATGCTAAATTGCCCCTTAGTGTGAGGGGGATCAACAGGGTAAATACATGGGGTTATGGGGATAGGTCCTGGGTGGGATTGGTGTCAGTGCAGGCTCGATGGGCCGAATGGCCTTCTTCTGCACTGTAGGATTCTATGATTCACTCGAGCAGGTGAGCCCTGCCACAGCACTCGCTCAGTAGTATCCACGTGGATATGTGGGCTAAACGCTGGGAGTGGGAGAATCGAGCAATGCAGAGGAGGATGTGCCACCAGCTGAGTCACAGCTGACATGCGAATTCTCCAATCTCGTTCATTCTGCCACCATTGCCAGCGGGAACGGAGAATTTGACGCTCAGCCAAAATTCTGTTCACTGCAGCGGGACTGGAGACTCCCAACTCCGGTCGCTAGCTATCACTTTTTGCAAGATTCCTTCTTCTGTCATGGAGCAGAGCAATGGGATAGTTTTCCGGTTCCGGGAATCACCAAGGGTGGATGGGAAATTTAACGGGCTATTTAAGATCCGTTGGCCTTGGGTGGGAATTTCTGGTTTTGGGATGGGCATGACTGGAAAATCCTGCCCAGTGACAGTGCACTGATAGAGTCCCTGCCTAATGTAGGATCAGACTGAGTTAGAAACTCAATGTAAATCAGAGAGTAACAGAAAACTGGCTGTAAAACAGAACTTCCCTCTCCCCCTCACACCTTTCCCCCAAATACGTTTGTGTTTACAATGTGGGGGAGTCAGTAATTAAGGTTTTTAATTAATTTTCATTGGCATCAAAGCAAAAGTCAAAACTCAAGTCCAGATCCCGCCCCCTGCTGTTGAAGGTTTTTGTCTAATTGAAAAGGCAGTGACCTCACTTACTGGAGAATTAAGTGAGTGAGAAGCAGTCATGAGTAACTATTCTCTGACCCATGGGGAGATTACATTACAAGAAAGCAGAAACATTTACCAAACCTACTCAGTTAGATGAGGGGAGAAAAGCTTTCTGCTCATCTGAGGAGGGAACCAGGATGCAAAAACAAAGTGCTTTTCCATTTCAGGATAGATCTTACGATTACTTCACCAAGGGTGCTGAGAGGAAGTTTCTCTAAAAATAGGGACCACAGTTTTAAAATAAGGGATTTCCCATTCAAAGCAGAGAGGAGGAGGAATTTCTGCTCTCAGTGGGTTGTGAGTGTTGTAAAGGTTGTTTGCTGTTACATGGAAAGATCTGGAGGCTTTGCATAGCGAAACATAACCATTTATTGCTAACTCTTAACGATGTATATAGCCAAGGTCCTGCCATGTGCATGGGTGCTGTCTACAGGCCACCTCCTTCCAGACCACACTGCACACGGTCTACTACCATGTGACTCGCTATGTCATACCATGGGCGGCACTGTTCTCCATTGGACTAGCTTTGCATCCCCCGAGAATCAAAGATTAATGTGTGATTTGATTGAGGTGTTCGATGGCACAGTGGTTAGCACTGCTACTTCATAGTGCCAGGGACCTGGGTTCAATTCCTTGCTTGGGTCACTGTCTATGCTGTGTCTGCACGTTCTCCACGTGTTCGCGTGGGTTCCCTCCGGGTGCTCCGGTTTCCTCCGAGAGTCCAAAGATGTGCAGGATAGGAGGATGGGCCATGCCAAATTGTTCCTTAGAGTCCAAAGATGTGTAGGTTAGGGAGATTAGCAGGGTAAGTGTGTGGGAATTGTATGGATGAGGTTGGGGGATGGCCTTGGTAAGATGCTGCACCAGTGCAGGCTTGATGGGCTGAATGGCCTTCTCCTGCACTGTAGGGATTCCATGATCTTAAGATGATGAAAGGATAGGTGGGACAAAACTGTTTCCTCCAGTAAGACAGTTTCAGAATAAAGGGGGCGTAACCTTAAGATAAGGGGGTTGCTCAACTATGATTTCAAAAAACAATTTTTCAGACAAAGGCTAGTGAAAATTTGGAATTCTCTCAGCCAATCAGCTGCTGAGGCTGAGGTGTCAATTGAAAATTTCAAAACTGTTATTTATAGATTTTTGACAGACAGGGCTTTAAGATTAAATTTGGGTAGATGGAGTTAGGATAAAGAGCAGCCATGATATGGGATAGCAAACAATCCCAAGGGGCTGAATGGTCTTCTCTTGTTTCCATACTGCTATCAGAAACCTGTTTAAAATTATCTGTACAGTTCGTTGAAAGGTCGAATGTGGGTTTTCAAAAAGATACCACCTTTCCTGACTAAACAGCCAATCCCCGTAAGTACTGAACGCAACACTTGCAAGGAATGAATTAGGAGCAGGGATAGGCCACTCGGCCCCTCGAGCCTGCTCTAGCCATTCAATAAGATCATGGCTGATCTGATTGTAACCTCAACTCCCCACTCCTGACTAACCCCGATAACCTTTCACCCTTTTGCTTATGAAGAATTTATCTCGCTCTGCCTTAAGAGTATTCAAAGACTCTGCTTCCACTGCCTTTTGAGATTAGAAGAGTAAGAGGCTCCAGAGACTCACCACCCTCAGAGAAAAAAAAAGTCTCCACATCTCTTTTGTAATGGGTGGCCCCTTATTTTTAAACAGTGGCCTCTAGTTCTAGATTCTCCTACAAGAGGAAACATCCTCTCCACATCCACCCTGCCAAAACCCCCTCAGGATCCTCTATGTTTCAATCAAATTGCCTCTTACTCTTCTAATCTCCAGCAGATACAAGCCTACCCTTTCCAATCTTTTCCCTAAAGACAACCCTCCCATTCCAAGTATTAATCTGGTAAACCTCTGAACTGCTTCCAATGTATTTACATCTTTCCTTAAATAAGGAGACCAATACTGTACTCAATGCTCCAGATGTGATCCCAATATTTGCACTATATAACTGAAGCATAATCTCTCTACTTTTGTATTCAATTCCCCTAGTAATAACCAATAACATTCTATTAGCTTTCCTAGTTACTTGCTGTATCTGAATACGAATCTTTTGTCATTTATACACTGAGACACCCAGATCCCCCTGCAGCTCAGAGCTCTGCAATCTCTTGCCATTTAGATAATATGCTTACTCTTTATGTTTTCTGACAAAATGGACAACTTCACATTTTCTCACACCATACTTCATTTACCAGGTCTTTGCTCACTCACCTAACTTGTCTCTATCCCTTTGTAGCCTCCTTATATCGTCTTCACAACTTACTTTCCTACCTATCTTGTATCACGAGCAAAATCTAGCAACTGTACTTTGATCCCTTCATCCAAGTAATTTATATAAATTGTAATAGGTTGAGGCCCCAGCATTAATCCCTGTGGAACACCACTCATCACATCTTGCTGACCAGAAAATTACCCATTTTTGCCTAATCTCGGCTTCCTGTTTACCAGCCAATCTTTTATCTATGCCGATATCTTACCCCCTACAGCATGAGCTTTTATTTTCCGCAATAACCTTTGATATGGCTCTTTATCAAATGCTTTCTGAAAAACCAAATACAGTACATCCACTAACTCCCCATTATCCTCACAGCACCAAGGACCCGGGTTCAATTCCCGTCTGTGCAGAGTCTGCACATTCTCCCCGTGCCTCCATGGGTTTCCTTCAGTTTCCTCCCACAGTCTGAAAGACGTGCTGGTTAGGTGCTTTGGCCATGCTAAATTCTACCTCAGTATATCCAAACAGGCACTGGAGTGTGGCGAATAGGGGATCTTCACAATAACGTCATTGTAGTGTTAATGTAAGCCAACTTGTGACACTAAAAAATAGACATTAAACCTTTAAACTTTAACCTTTAAACTTCATCCACAGCATATGTAACTTCCTCAAAGGCCTCCAATAAGTTTGTTAAACCTGATTTCCCTTTCACAAAACCATGTTGACTCTGCCTGATTACCTTGAATGTATTTAAGGGCTCTGCTATAAATCCTTAATAACAGCTTCTAACATTTTCCCAGTGACAGATGTTAGATTAACAGGCCTGTCGTTTCTCACTTTCTGTCCCCTTCCTTTTGAATAAAGGCATCACATTGGCTATTTTCCAATCTAATGGAACCACCAGACTCTGTCAGACGATCAGAGATTTTAGTAAGTTCTTTGGTATGCTATTTAATCATTGAAGATGGCTTCACTTTAGTCAGCCCCACCTCCTCACAATGTTGAGGCTTTGCATACCAAAGCCAACTTGATTTTGACAAGTATTATCCCAGCATTTCCACATAAGATGGGCTGAGATGTAAAATAATTGCTGCTGTTTGATTGAAGGTGCCCGTGAAATGCTCACAGCTCCCACCTGGGAGTTCCGTGGTGACTAAGAGGGCTGAAGCCTTACAATTAATTCAGTCAGGTTGAGTGTGTTTTACTTAATTCTGCAGAACCTGGAAACCAGTAAAGCTGCGAAATGAAGAGTGCAATTGATCCAAACTGGTCTTGTTCACATTAAAATGGCACCCCACTGTTACCGAAATCAGTTTTACTGCTTCTTACTGGCATTCGACAACTTTGAACTGTTTTTTCCTTCTGGGATCTGGAAATTGAGTTCCATTGGCTCTGCCTATCCCCCAATGTTGCCTCCTCCTCAAAGCAATGCTGCAATGAGGTGAAGAGGGTTTTAGGGAAGGGAATGGAGTAAATAATGGACTAATCAGCTTTCATTTTTTTTGTGCTTTTCTGCTCTACAAGTGATTGTCCCCTCCATCACTTATTAAAAACTTAAATTTAAAACACACACAAAGCAAGCAGGCTACCACCGTTGGGAGGGTAGGGAGAGTCCCTCTAAAGGGCAGCCTTTGACTTTACCCCGACCCAGGCTGGGAAGGTCTGTAGACTGTCCAGGAGAATTAGCGCCCCAGTTTACTGCTGGGTGCCCGTCTCTAGAAAGTTGATTGGCTTCTTCCCCCCCCCTCCCCCCTGCAACCACCATCCCCCTCCCCTGTGACCACCACCCCTCTGCCCCAACCTCCCCCCTATCAGCATGTTGGGAAAATTCCAGCCCTCCAGCGCCCCGAATTCTCTTTCCCCAAAATGGCTCGTAACGGGCACGACAAGCTGGCACTGCCAAGAAACAATGCTTGGCCCTGCCCCCAACTACCCAGGGGGCTTCAAAGGCCTCCATTCCCACCGGCGGGAATATTAAATATTTTGAATATTGAAACCGGCTTGAACCTGATTTTTCACCTCTCGCCCAATCTTACCAGCTCGCCGATCGACCAGCGTGATGAGCCGGTAAGATCACCTACACAGAGTTTCACAGCTTGGAAAGAGGCCCTTCAGCCCATCGTGTCTATGCCAACCATCAAAAGCTCTAGTCCTTGCATGCTATGGCATTTCAAGTGCTCATCTAAATACTGTTGCTTGAGTTCCCACCTCTACCTTTCAGGCAGTCAGTTCCAGATTCCCAGTCCCCTCTGGGTGACAAAGGTTTTCCTCAAATCTTCTATAAAGCTGCCCCCCTCCTCCCTCACCTCCAACCCCTAAACCTCTCCCTCCCCCCGCAACTCCATTCCCAAACTTCAGGGGGAAGCATATAAAATCAGCCCAGGGAGAGGAATAAGATAAAAAGGTCATCGAGGATCATCAACGCCCATCACCAGCACCTTATTATAGAAAATGCCCAGATCAGTGAGCCACACTGATTAGTAAAGTTTGGGGTGGCACAGTGGTTAGCACTGCTGCCTCACAACGCCGGAGACCTGGATTCGATTCCCCGCTTGGGTCAGTGTGTGTGTGGAGTTTGCATGTTCTCCCCATGTCTGCGTGGGTTTCCTCCGGCTGCTCCAGTTTCCTCCCACAGTCCAAAAGACATGCTGGTTAGGTGCATTGGCAATGCTAATTTTCCCTCAGTGTACCCGAACAGGCGCCAGAGTGTGGCGACTAGGGGAGTTTCACAGTAATTTAATTGCAGTGTTAATGTAAGCCTACTTGTGACAATAGTAAAAGAAAGGATCAATCTCCAGTGTATGGCAGTGTAGTTGATCTTACCTGGGCCTTTGGTAGAGGTGCCATGATTCTGTGCAACGTGTCTGAGATAGGAATGAAGAAAGCAGAAAGAGCTGTGTCTTTAATCGCTGAGGGAAATCCTCTGACTCCGCATGGATTTTTGTGTAAATAGCAGTGACATCTCGCACAGAATGTTTACAGTGCAGAAAGAGGCCATTCAGCCCATTGAGTCTGCACTGGCACTCTGAAAGAGAATCCCATCAAGTCCCACTCCCCTATGACCGTAACATTGCACATTCTTTCTTTTAGATAGCAGTTCCCTTTTAAATACCTCGATCAAACTCTGCAGCTGCGGTGATTGGGGAGCAGGAGGGGGGGTGATCAAGGAAATTGGAGTGGGGGGGGCCTCTACAAACGTGGTGCAGCAGGGGAGGGGCTACGGCCTTGGGGGGGGTGCAATTAGGTGGTCGGTGTCTGTAAGGCATGCCAAAGTCCGTGGAGGGGAGGAGGGGCCTATGTCTGCGGCAGGGGATGCCAGCAGGTGAACTCCCATTATGTTGCGAGGTCAGGGCGTTTGTGCAAGCCGTCCTTCCGTCCGTGCAACCGGCTTGCCAGTGTGTTTAGGCCCTGCCCCCTCCCCCTGCTGGTGAGAATCAGATTGTCCCTCCATCATCCTCTCAGGAAGTTCATTTTAGATTCCAAATGTCCTCTGGGTGAATATTTTTCCTCACTATAATAACTCTAGACTGTGAAGGAACCATGTTTTTATTGCACAAAATGAAAATAAACAATAACCACAAGCCTGTGGGGAACACAACAGATCCCATCCGGGACTAAAAGAATAATGAACCCTCTCATGGTCTGGCTTTATACTGGGTTCGATATATGAGCTCCACCTATTTGGCTAATTAACAGTCCCCA
The DNA here is from genome assembly GCF_964213995.1 of Mustelus asterias. Lineage (NCBI taxonomy): Eukaryota > Metazoa > Chordata > Chondrichthyes > Carcharhiniformes > Triakidae > Mustelus > Mustelus asterias. The sequence continues at coordinate 61,411,410 of NC_135812.1, read as the reverse complement.
GGAAGCTCGTATTCAACTAGACCAACTGGGAGGACAATTGGTGATTCCCCATACAGATCATGGGGTTTATCACACATCACTTTTACTCTTTTTGCTAATTATTTTGAATCTGCACCCTCTAATTTCTATTATTTTCCCTATCCATACTTCTCAGCATCTTGAATACCTCCAACAAGACTCCTTAAGAATCATAGAATCCTATAGTGCAGAAGGAGGCCATTCAGCCCATCAAGTCTGCACTGACCACAATCCCACCCAGGCCCTATCTCCATAATCCAATACATTTACCCAAGCTAGTCCACCACCATTAATGGGTAATTTAGCATGGCCAATCCACCTAACCCACACATCTTTGGACTGTGGGAGGTGATGGCCTACTGGTATTATTGCTAGACTATGATTCCAGAAACTCAGCTAATGTTCTGGGAACTGGGTTCGAATCCCGCCACAACAGATGGTGGAATTGGAATTCAATCAAGAACACCTGGAATTAACAATCTACTGATGACCATGAAACCATTGTCAATTGTCAGAAAAACCCATTTGATTCACTAATGTCCTTTGGGGAAGCAAATCTGCCATCCTCACTCAGTCTGGCTTATATGTTGCTCCAGAGCCACAACAGTGTGGTTGACTCTCAACTGCCCTCCAAGGGCAACTAGGGATGGGCAATAAATGCTGGCCAGTCAGTGATGCCCATGTCCCAGGAATGAATAATAAAAAAAACCAGAGCACTCGGAGGAAACCCACACAGACTTGGGGAGAACGTACCTTCTTTTCTCCAAGGAAAACAATCCCAATTTCTCCAATCTATCCTCATATCTCCAATTCTCCATCCCTGGAATCATTCTTGTGAATCTCCTTTGTACACTGTCCAATGTCTTCACATCTTTCCTCAAGCTATGGTGCCCAACATTAGACCCAGTGCTCTGGATGAATACTCTGACACTCTACTGGCAAGCAAACTGCAAACAGCTTCTGTCTAGTCTCAAAAATGGCCATTCCGTCAAGGCATGTTGAGGCTAACAGATAACAAGTACTCAATGGAAGCTGGAACCATTTCCTGTCAAGAGTCAGGCAAAAAAAGGATAGCGTTGCTATCGATCAGGACAACATCGTCTGGTTATTATGGTTTATCAGTCAGCAGGGAGGGGGCTTTCAGTTCAGCTGGACTATCCTCAATGATAATTAACAGCTGCTTAGCTAATGGCAGCAGATTGTACACGACAACATAGTGCTAATAGGTGGAGGTGAAATGCGATGGGAGGAGCTTCATATGAATCACGTGACACCAGCATGGACCAATTGGACTGAATGAAACATTTCCATCGGGGCAGCTCCAGAATCATTTAAAATGGTGGGTATGACCTCATTTCAGGATTCCCACCCCATTCCCATTCCCCCCAGTTTTCACTTGTGTGGGATAAGGATTGGGGCCGGGGTGGGGGAGGGGGGGGGGGGGGGGTGATGAGCATACACTCCACTCCCAACCCAATATTTTCCATTACACTTTAGGCACCCCTGTAATTTTTGTGAAGTCAGGCCAACTTCTCCATGAATCATGGTTCATGGATCTCAGAGGCGTCTTACCCATGCACCCTCCATTTCAACCCATACCCCCCACACACCTCCATAGCCCCTTACAACCTCCATGCCAACTTAAGCCCCGCCACCCCATAACCCCTATAGTCCCTCTGTCAACTCAATGCCAACTCATTCTCCCCCATCCACTGCCAATGACCCCTTATATTGCCCATGCCAATCCATGGTCCTTCCATGTCCATACTATACAGAGAACAAATGAACCCTATAGTAATGGTGGCATGTGTAAAACTGCTTAGAAAAAAACACTCTTCAGGAAAAATACTGGTGTTCTGACAGCTCTATGAAACAACTTCACACCTCAATCTAATGCAAATAAACATTAAGACTGATAAAAGTAATCATACAAAACATTACCTATTTTAACTGTATAGAGATGTCAATTAACCAAACTCTCAGGAGTTCTCCACAGCTGTCAAAGCAAGAATCCCACAGATTTAATCCTCTTATGAGTCTGTGCTCTCACTGACACATGCATATGGATTTGCATGTGCTCCTTGCAAGGTGTGTGCCCTGCCCGCAGTTGGGTTAATACCAGTGGCAGCAGGTTGAGACCCTTGGGCATTAATAGCCCACACAAGGGCCTCAAATGGCACCAGAGCAGGAAGGCTGTTAATGGAACCTCACATCATGGAGTTGATGAGGTTGGCGGCGGTAAGGTAATGTGGTCCCCACGCATTACCCTCCTACCTGCTTAAGTGCCTCCCTGTCACCAAACCCAGGCACAGAGGAAGGGCACAAGATTCTACCCAAAGTAATCAGATGGATCACACAGACTAATTACACATAATCAAAAGGATGTAAATCTTAAAAAAAGAAATCATTCAAATTCAATTTACTATTTTATCCCCCAGCTGTTGTATAGTATCAATGGGAATATAAGAGTCTCATCAAAGATGATGATTCCTTAAGCACAGGTCCATGTCCAGCTCTGCATGATACACTTGGCTAACTGTGGCATCAGCCGTGCTGGGTTGCACTCACCTTCATTAGAGCAAGTCTTGTAATTAACAGAAGCTCTCTCACTGCAGCATTTACAGCACTCACACTGAACCAGAACCACAAATAATTAATTTTATGCGGAGAAAGGGATCCCCAAAGAATGTACACTGTATCGGAACAAGAAACCAGCAACTATAAATGAATTCCATTTGGCAAAAGGTCGTAAGCCAGATGAAAAGCCAGGTCCCAGAGGATTGGAGATTTGGCAGGCAAGCCAAGTAAAATTGGGAGAGTTTGCACTGGGATTTTCTCCATTTCCAATGTTTCCGAAAAGCTTTCCCTTCTTTATTCAGGAAAATAGGACAGTGTGACCTGCAGCATTCCTTAAGATCTACAGTTCTGTTGACTAAGACTAGTTTAGTGAGCTTCCCTTTCCCACAGACAGTAAACTCAGACTCTACTTGCCAGCTGATGGGACTGGTCACCATAGAGGGGCTTGTGAGCTCTCCACGGGACCCCAAAGTATTCTCACCTTACAAATAGTTCCGGTGAGAACTCCTTTTTTTAAAATTTCACTTGTGAGTAGCTCTGCATTATTCCTTCAAGCCCATGCAATCTGGAGCGAACGTGCCTTCACTCTTGCAAACAAAAGCCAAGATTTTTTGGCAGCTCCTGTATCGCGTGTGCGAGAGCGTGAGTGAGAGGGAACATGAAGCACGCGCTGTGGTTTTACCAACACTGTCCAATCCTCATTAATCTTTGCAATGAGAGTACTGTCCAAACAAATGTCACCTTCTTTACTCCTGACAAACTGAGACAGTCTCAGGCAGCTATCCCCTGTAGACAATGTGCTATGGTTTTCACAGTGTGTAAGGAGTCCTACCTAATCTTTTGATTTGATTTGATCTGATTTGTTATTGTCACATGTGTTGGGTTACATTGAGAAGTATTGTTTCTTGCGCGTGATACAAAGCTTACCATTCATAGAGTACATGGGGGAGAAGGAAAGGAGAGGGTGCAGAATATAGTGTTACCATCATAGAAAGATCAACTTAACATATGGTAGGTCCATTCAAAAGTATAATGGCAGTAGGAAAGAAGTTGTTCTCGAGTCGGTTGGTATGTGATCTCAGACTTTTGTATCTTTTTCCCAACGGAAGAAGGTAGAAGAGAGTATGTCCGGGGTGTGTGGGGTCCTTGATTATGCTGGCCTCTTTTCCGGAGGCAACTGGAAGTGTGGATGGAGTCAATGGATAGGAGGACGTTTGCGTGATGGACTGGGCTACATTCACAATCCTTTGTAGTTTCTTGAGGTCTTGGACAGAGCAGGAGCCATACCATGCTGTGATACATCCAGAAATAATGCTTTCTGTGGTGCATCTGTAAAAATTGGTGAGAGTCATAGAGGACATGCCGAAGTTCCTTAGCCTCCTGTGAAAGTAGAGGTCTGCAGCTGGCTCAGAGACAGGACTAGCGTACCAGCTACAAACACTCCATGAATATAACAGCATCTGATGCAGAATAAGGACAAAGGGTTAATATTTCCCAAAGCACCTTTGAGTGACTTGTCCATTTTCTGAAATAGGTTAGTGTGTAGTCCTATCGTCAGGAGAAGTCAGACTTCCATTGGGAGTTTGCTGAGAGGGGAGTCTTGGTGAGACTGAGGGACAATAATAGATTGACATTATTCCCTCACCTCAGGATGCCTCAGGGTTCAGTCCTTGGACCTCAACTGTTTACAATCTATATAAACGATCGGCAAGCAGGGACAGAGTGTAACATAGCAGAATTTGCAGATGATACTAAAAAAGGTGGGAAAGCAGGCAGTGAAGTGGAGATAAAGATTTTACAGACAGATATAAATAGGCTAGGAAAATGGGCCTAAATTTGGCAGATGGAATTTAATGTGGGTAAGCGTGAGGTTATCCATTTTGGCCGTAAAAATAGAAAGGCAAATTATTACCTAAATGGAAAGCAGATTCAAAATGCATGCGGGCAGAGGGATCTGGGTGTCTTTGTTAATGAATTGCAGGAAGTCGATAAGCAGGTGCAGCATGTAATGAAAAAGGCAAATGGGATGTTGGCATTTATTGCAAAGGGACTGGAGTATAAAAGTAGAGAAGTGTTGTTGCAATTGCATAGGGTGTTGGTGAGACCAACTGGAATGTTGCATCCAGTTTTGGTCTCCTTATTTGAAGAAGGATGTGGTGGCATTGGAGGCAGTTCAGAGGAGGTTCACCAGATTAATTCCGGGGATGAAAGGTTTGACGTATGAGGAGAGCTTTAACAGTTTGGGCTTATTCTCGCTGGAGTGTAGAAGGATGAGAGGGGATCTGATCGAGGTGTATAAAATTTTAAAAGGGATTGATAAAGTAAATGTAGACCCATCTTATGGGGCAATCTTGAACAAGAGGTCACAGGTGTTGGTTGAGAGACGGTAGATTTAAAACTGAGATGAGGAGGAACTACTTCTCGCAGAGGGTGGTGAATTTGTGGAATTCGTTGCCCCATGGCACGATGGAGTCTGAATTGTTGAATGGTTTCAAGAAGGAGACGGATATATTTCTAATTAAAAAAATGGGATAAGGGGATATGGAGAACAAGTGCGGAGGTGGATTTGAGACCAGGGAGAGATCAGCCATGATCTGATTGAATGGCGGAGCAGGTTCGAAGGGCTGAATTTGCCTAATTCCTATGTGCCGATCTCAATGGTTCAACAGACAGATAAACTATGCGAGATGGCATTGCTTTCTATCGGCCTAGAGGGCCCTAATTTGCCAATTCAGCCACCACAAACAAACTGGTGGAGGAGCACTACAATTTTGATCACTGGTTTTGGTCCAGAGAGTGGGAATATGAGCTAAAGTTGTTATCCAAGGTAAGTCCCTGTTTCTGAAACTCCATCTACATAGCCTGAAGAACATGAACAAAACATTTCAACTCAGTTTTGGAGAAAGAAATGCTCTGTTGACTTTAGGTAGTGAAACTGTAAACACACTTGCTCTGAATGTACTATACCAGTAGATAGGGCGGCGCGGTGGCACAAGGGCAGCATGTTGGCACAGTGGTTAGCACTGCTGCCTCACAATGCCAGGGACCCGGGATCGATTCCCGGCTTGGGTCACTGTTTGTGCGGAGTTTGCATGCTTTCCCCGTGTCTGCTCCATTTTCATCAGAACATAAGAACGAGGAGCAGGAGTAGGCCATCTGGCCCCTCGAGCCTGCTCCGCCATTCAATAAGATCATGGCTGATCTTTTCGAGGACTCAGCTCCACTTACCCGCCCGCTCACCATAACCCTTAATTCCATTACCGTTCAAAAATGTATCTATCCTTGCCTTAAAAACATTCAATGCGTTATCCTCAACTGCTTCACTGGGTAGGGAATTCCACAGATTCACAACCCTTTGTGTGAAGAAGTTCCTCCTCAACTCAGCCCTAAATCTGCTCTCCCTTATTTTGAGGCCATGCCACCTAGTTCTAGTTTCACCCGCCAGTGGAAACAACTTCCCTGCTTCTATCTTATCTATTCCCTTCATAATCTTATATGTTTCTATAAGATCTCCCCACATTCTTCTGAATTCCAATGAGTATAGCCCTCGTCTACTCAGTCTCTCTCATAAGCCAAACCTCTCAACTCCGGAATCAACCTAGTGAACCTCCTCTGCACCCCCTCCAGTGCCAGTACATCCTTTCTCAAGTAAGAAGACCAAAACTGTACACAGTCCTCCAGGTGTGGCCTCAACAGCACCCTATAACCTCGCTGCAACATAACCTCGCTGTTTTTAAACTCCATCCCTCAGCAATGAAGGACAAAATTCCGTTTGCCTTCTTAATTACCTGTTGCACCGGCAAACCAACTCCTTGTGATTCTTGCACAAGGACACCCAGGTCCCTCTGCACAACAGCATTCTGCAATTTTTTACCATTTAAAAAGTAGTCCATTTTGCTGTTATTCCTACCAAAATGGATGACCTCACATTTACCAACATTGTACTCCATCTGCCTGACCTTCACCCACTCACTTAGACGATCTATATCCCTTTGCAGACTTTCAGCATCCTCTACACACTTTGCTCTGCCACTAATCTTAGTGCCATCTCTGAATTTTGACACACTACACTTGGTCCCCAACTCCAAATCATCGATGTAAATCGTAAACAATTGTGGTCCCAACACTGATCCCTGAGGCACACCACTAGTCACCACCAGTTTCCTCCCACAGTCCGAAAGACATGCTGGTTAGGTGCATTGGCCGTGCTAAATTCTCCCCTGAACAGACGCCGGAGTCTGGCGACTAAGGGATTTTCACAGTAACTTCATTGCAGTGTTAATGTAAGCCTACATGTGACAATAATAAAAAAAAGATAATAGCAATATTTCCATAAATTCTGAAATAAACTCCCATAACTTACATCTCATTAAACCTTGTAGTTACTTAACTGGCTTCTGTGCTACAGAGGGGGAGGCAGTAGCATAGTGGTATTGCTGCTGGATTAGTGAGTCAGGGTAATGCCCTGGGAACCTAGGTTCAAATTCCACCACAGCAGATGGTGACATTTGAATTCAATAAAACATCTGTTATTAAAGATCTAACGATAACCATGAAATGATTGTTGTAAAAACCCATCTGGTTCACAAATTTAAAAGAAGTTATCTTTCCCAGCAACAAGACCACTGACTTCCACCTTGACAACTTTGCCCATCAACTCCCTCCCCCCCCGAGGCATCCTTACTGTTGTATATTTTATCCATCAGAGGTTTTATTTTCAGTACTTTGGAATATCTGCTCTCCTGCTCTTTCTACAGTTTGTTTACTTTTCCCTGATTCCACACCCAGACTTAACCAATCAAGTGTAGTGAACATCAATAGTAAACACTCTCAAATAATCAAACCCAGAACAATCGAACACTACACTTACATATGTCGTGATAAGGTGCAGACTTGATGGCCGGAATTGTACCGTCCCACCCGCCATGAGAATCGAAGCAGATGAGCGGCAGACCATGGGAAGGTCCGTTGACCTTGGGCAGGATTTTCCGGTTTCGGGGCGAGCGCGGCCATAAAATCCCGCCCAATGACTCTATATAATGTTCTCCCTTTCTTACGGCTTCCGTCTTGTCCCATTGTCCAACTGTCCTGTTCACACTCTAAGCCCTGAATTTTCACTCTGGTGTGGGGAGAACTGAGGCAGGATGATACCCAGCTCTGTAAATGTGACCGGGGAGGAAATGCACCAGGATTGGATGGTTGGATCTAAGATCCACGAGTTGGGGGGAGTGGGGTGGCTTAAAATGGGAGTCAGACCTTGCAATGAGTGCGGAGGTTGCTGGGTGTAGTGGCGGGTTAGGTGGAAGGTTGGCCTTGGTGCGCCAGCACTGTGTTCAAGGTCTACCAAAAAATAAATAAAAAGCACCCCTCACAATCCCTCAACCCCCAATACCCCATGCCCCATCCATGCCACCTCATGCCTGTACTACCTCCATGGCTCCTCCATCTCTATCCAGGCCGCATGACCCCTCACACCGCCCATGCCAACAGATGCCTCTCCACCCATCCCTGTGGCTCTTTATAGCCTGTGCCAACTTAGTTCCACCTCAAGCCCCCACCCACCACCATCTGTTCTTATACCTACCATACAATTCACCCAGTATGCTCCATAGGCAGACCCGAGGACCCATGCTGAAAAGAGATAAGATGAAACTAGTAATTGGCTATTGAAGAATTCACTACTTAAAAAAAATACTGATATTGATAAAACCTCATTCATTACATTTTACTTCCTTTAATATCTTATAAAAGCAAGCATTGAAATTCATAGTCCCACTTCAGAGCCTACAAACACTTGGAGCTGTCAATCAAACTGTGAATGGAGAGGCATCCCACTGTAGAAGGTTGTGAAATCAGTCATGCAGCACTAATCCAGTAATGACAACCCTCCAGCTTATGCCAACAAACAGAATGAAATAGCAAACACTGAATTATTCCAAACATAGCAGTTTCTTTTCCAAATATTTAAAGGACAGGAGTTTTAAATAGCTTGACAGCTTGGTCATTCCTCTTGACAATTCCTTTTTCCAGTTCCTTCTGACAGCTGTCTTGACAGTTCCAATGAAAATGTGCATTTTCTACCCATATTCGTGTTTAATTTTAACAATCCCACAGGGCAGCTTCCATCTCTGAAAGGTTCTTGACACGTTACCTCTCCAGAAGGGCACCCCACTTATCCAAATAATTCCACAAAGTTCAGACCTTCTCTTGCCTGGTTTAATCTGCACGTCATGTTTCCAACTTAGAGCTCTAAAAATCCAACGTGACTGGAGACAGCTGCAATTTTACATGGACATCTGCCTTCGTGAACCATAGATGTGCAACTTAGACTCCCCCCCCCCCCCCGCCCACCCACCAAACCCCCACAACACCAGCAAAAATAGGGCGGCACGGTAGCACAGTGGTTAGCACTGCTGCTTCACAGCTCCAGGGTCCCGGGTTCGATTCCCGGCTCGGGTCACTGTCTGTGTGGAGTTTGCACATTCTCCTCGTGTCTGCGTGGGTTTCCTCCGGGTGCTCCGGTTTCCTCCCACAGTCCAAAGATGTGCGGGTTAGGTTGATTGGCCAGGTTAAAAATTGCCCCTTAGAGTCCTGGGATGTGTAAGTTAGAGGGATTAGCGGGTAAAATATGTGGGGGTAGGGCCTGGGTGGGATTGTGGTCGGTACAGACTCGATGGGCCGAATGGCCTCCTTCTGCACTGTAGGGTTTCTATGATTCTATGAAATAGTAGGTGCCATGTTCAGGGGTGAGACTTCTGTATTTGGCCGTCAATGGCCAGTTATGTAATGACGGACAGGATCTCTAACTTTACAAAAATCCAGGAATAAGTCAAGCATATCAATCGTCTCCCTCCTTGTTAATAAAGGATGCTGCCCCATCCGACAACACGTCAGACTTAAAATCCTTGACTTCTCATGGCTGATCTTTTCAAGGACTCAGCTCCGCTTACCCGCCCGCTCACCATAACTCTTAATTCCTTTACCGTTCAAAAATGTATCTATCCTTGCCTTAAAACCATTCAATGGGGTAGCCTCAACTGCTTCACTGGGTAGGGAATTCCACAGATTCACAACCCTTTGTGTGAAGAAGTTCCTCCTCAACTCAGCCCTAAATCTGCTCTCCCTTATTTTGAGGCCATGCCACCTAGTTCTAGTTTCACCCGCCAGTGGAAACAACTTCCCTGCTTCTATCTTAGCTATTCCCTTCATAACCTTATATGTTTCTACAAGATCTCCCCTCATTCTTCTGAATTCCAATGAGTATAGCCCTCGTCTACTCAGTCTCTCCTCATAAGCCAACCCTCTCAACTCCGGAATCAACCGAGTGAATCTCCTCTGCACCCCCTCCAGTGCCAGTACATCCTTTCTCAAGTAAGGAGACCAAAACTGTACACAGTACTCCAGGTGTGGCCTCACCAGCACCCTATAACCTCGCTGCAACATAACCTCGCTGTTTTTAAACTCCATCCCTCAGCAATGAAGGACAAAATTCCATTTGCCTTCTTAATTACCTGCTGCACCTGCAAACCAACTCCTTGTGATTCTTGCACAAGGACACCCAGGTCCCTCTGCACAGCAACACTCTGCAATTCTTTACCATTTAATAAGTAGTCCATTTTGCTGTTATTCCTACCAAAATGGATGACCTCACATTTACCAACATTGTACTCCATCTGCCTGACCTTCACCCACTCACTTAGACGATCTATATCCCTTTGCAGACTTTCAGCATCCTCTACACACTTTGCTCTGCCACTAATCTTAGTGCCATGTCTGAATTTTGACACACTACACTTGGTCCCCAACTCCAAATCATCGATGTAAATCGTAGAAATTGCGGTCCCAACACTGATCCCTGAGGCACACCACTAGTCACCACCAGTTTCCTCCCACAGTCCGAAAGACATGCTGGTTAGGTGCATTGGCCGTGCTAAATTCTCCCCTGAACAGACGCCGGAGTCTGGCGACTAAGGGATTTTCACAGTAACTTCATTGCAGTGTTAATGTAAGCCTACATGTGACAATAATAAAAAAAAGATAATAGCAATATTTCCATAAATTCTGAAATAAACTCCCATAACTTACATCTCATTAAACCTTGTAGTTACTTAACTGGCTTCTGCACTACAGAGGGGGAGGCAGTAGCATAGTGGTATTGCTGCTGGATTAGTGAGTCAGGGTAATGCCCTGCGAACCAAGGTTCAAATCCCACCACAGCAGATGGTGACATTTGAATTCAATAAAACATCTGTTATTAAAAATCTAACGATAACCATGAAATGATTGTTGTAAAAACCCATCTGGTTCACAAATTTAAAAGAAATTATCTTTCCCAACAACAAGACCACTGACTTCCACCTCGACAACTTTGCCCATCAACTCCCTCCCCCCCCGAGGCATCCTTACTGTTGTATATTTTATCCCTCAGAGCTGTGGACATGACACACATGTAACAGGTTTTATTTTCAGTACTTTGGAATATCTGCTCTCCTGCTCTTTCTACAGTTTGTTTACTTATCCCTAATTCCACACCCAGACTTAACCAATCAAATGTAGTGAACATCAATAGTAAACATTCTCAAATAATCAAACCCAGAACAATCGAACACTACACTTACATATGTCGTGATAAGGTGCAGACTTGATGGCCGGAATTGTACCGTCCCGCCCGCCATGAGAATCGAAGCAGATGAGGGGCAGACCATGGGAAGGTCCGTTGACCTTGGGCAGGATTTTCCGGTTTCGGCGCGAGCGCGGCCATAAAATCCCGCCCAATGACTCTATATAATGTTCTCCCTTTCTTACGGCTTCCGTCTTGTCCCATTGTCCAACTGTCCTGTTCACACTCTAAGGCCTGAATTTTCACTCTGGTGTGGGGAGAACTGAGGCAGGATGATACCCAGCTCTGTAAATGTGACCGGGGAGGAAATGCACCAGGATTGGATGGTTAGATCTAAGATCCACGAGTTGGGGGGAGTGGGGTGGCTTAAAATGGGAGTCAGACCTTGCAATGAGTGCGGAGGTTGCTGGGTGTAGTGGCGGGTTAGGTGGAAGGTCGGCCTTGGTGCGCCAGCACTGTGTTCAAGGTCTACCAAAAAATAAATGAAAAGCACCCCTCACAATCCCTCAACCCCCAATACCCCATGCCCCATCCATGCCACCTCATGCCCCTACTACCTCCATGGCTCCTCCATCTCTATCCAGGCCGCATGACCCCTCACACCGCCCATGCCAACAGATGCCTCTCCACCCATCCCTGTGGCTCTTTATAGCCTGTGCCAACTTAGTTCTAACTTTACAAAAATCCAGGAATAAGTCAAGCATATCAATCGTCTCCCTCCTTGTTAATAAAGGATGCTGCCCCATCCGACAACACGTCAAACTTAAAATTCTTGACTTCTCATGGCTGATCTTTTCAAGGACTCAGCTCCACTTACCCGCCCGCTCACCATAACTCTTAATTCCTTTACCGTTCAAAAATGTATCTATCCTTGCCTTAAAAACATTCAATGGGGTAGCCTCAACTGCTTCACTGGGCAGGGAATTCCACAGATTCACAACCCTTTGTGTGAAGAAGTTCCTCCTCAACTCAGCCCTAAATCTGCTCCCCCTTATTTTGAGGCCATGCCACCTAGTTCTAGTTTCACCCGCCAGTGGAAACAACTTCCCTGCTTCTATCTTATGTATTCCCTTCATAATCTTATATGTTTCTATAAGATCTCCCCTCATTCTTCTGAATTCCAATGAGTATAGCCCTCGTCTACTCAGTCTCTCCTCATAAGCCAACCGTCTCAACTCCGGAATCAACCGAGTGAATCTCCTCTGCACCCCCTCCAGTGCCAGTATATCCTTTCTCAAGTAAGGAGACCAAAACGGTACACAGTACTCCAGGTGTGGCCTCACCAGCGCCCTGTAACCTCGCTGCAACATAACCTCGCTGTTTTTAAACTCCATCCCTCAGCAATGAAGGACAAAATTCCATTTGCCTTCTTAATTACCTGCTGCACCTGCAAACCAACTCCTTGTGATTCTTGCACAAGGACACCCAGGTCCCTCTGCACAGCAGCATTCTGCAATTCTTTACCATTTAATAAGTAGTCCATTTTGCTGTTATACCTACCAAAATGGATGACCTCACATTTACCAACATTGTACTCCATCTGCCTGACCTTCACCCACTCACTTAGACTATCTATATCCCTTTGCAGACTTTCAGCATCCTCTGCACACTTTGCTCTGCCACTAATCTTAGGGCCCGATTGTACCAATCGGAGCCTAAGGGCGGGATCCGGGCGTAATACGGATCCGAGCCCGGAATCCTCTTTGCTGCGTGCCCATACGCGTTTTGCCGGCTCCGGCCCGATGTGTGCTGTCAGCGGTGCTTAGCGCTGGTGGACCGATCGGAGTTGTGAACTGCACATGCGCAGTTCGAAAAAAATCCGAAGCAGTGCGCCCGGGTGCGAAATACAAAACAGCAGAGGGAGCAGAGAGGGGGGGACGGATGGACTTGGGAGAGTCTTGCAAACTGCAAATAATGTAGCATCCTCTTTGTGCTGCCTAATTATCTATGAGAAAGGTAATTAAATTACAGTGTCCTAGTGAGCAAGTAGTGACCTGTATAATACATTTGTGATCTGTAACTGGGTTGTTGATGCTCAAATGTTCAGAGTCCTGTGTGAACTTGGCAGAATTGTCCCCGTGATGGAACTTGGTTGGAAATAAGATTCAAGGAGATTACTCCATCTGGGAAACCAACCATAGTGAAAAGAAGCTTGTATTGGCAACTCTTCTCTCACATGCCATGGCAGATGTGCCCCTACTTATGAATGTGACTTGCATGGGCAACATTGGGTGCAGCTACTCTGCCTCTGGAGCAGCCTTGGATCCTTTGTCATCTTGTTTTCATCTGAACATCGCACAGAATTAGAGGAATCCCCTTTGGAAGATAATGTCAAAGTTATAATCGCAGGAACTAAAAACCTGACAGTCAAAAATCTGGGATAATATTCCAGAACATGGATGGGGGGATATACATTTTGAATGGACTTACCTTGCATTAAGTTGATCTTTCTCTACACCCTAGCTATGACTGTAATAGTACATTCTGCACTCTCTCGTTTCCTTCTCTATGAACAGTATGTTTTGTCTGTATAGCGCACAAGAAACAATACTTTTCACTGTATGTTAATACATGTGGCAATAATAAATCAAATCAAATCAAAAATTTTGCCTGGATGTGTTCCTGGAAAGCATCCTGGGACAATTTCCCATACTTCTATGAAATTATACATCTCAGTTGTTCTGGTTTCCAGGTTCAGTTTCAAAGATTGTTCTGGAATTTTGCTTCTATTTTCCAAGTGAAAATTAGGATTTAATTTGAAGAAAATCCCTCCAAACAGATGATGCGCAAACCGGTGCCTTTGGCAAGGCGGTACAAATTGTGAGCAAAGAAGCGGCACAAGAGGCATAAAACTACAAGTAATATTTGAGATACAACCCAAAATAAGCATATGAACGTCTTCAATTGTCTTGCATATCCAGCCTTGAAATTAGTAGATTTACATTAATCCAATTCCAGTTTTAATATGAGCAGTGACTTGCCAGATAGCCTGCAGAGACAGAAAACACTGGAAATATGAAGAGGAGAAATGCTTCCTGACAGATGCCTAATGGGAACATCTTTAAGTAAAGTTGACCTCCATATGAACTTTGGACTGTCTCAAGGCCTCAGTCGATGAGAAGATGCAACACGGGATCAGTTGTGTTCGCTCAGCTTTCTACGGGCGGGATTTTCCAGCAGCGCTTGCCTCAACACCGGAAAATCCCGCCCAAGGTCAACAGACCTTTGCATGGATCCCCCGCACCCCCCCCCCCCCCCCCCCCCACACTACAATTACCATGGTGGGTGGGATGGGAAAATTACCCCCAATGTCTCTGAGTGTTTGACAATAAAGTCCTCTGCAAGTCAACAAAAATCTGAGTGTGCAGAGCCGTTGTTGTTACCACATTCCTGTATTGTAGTGAGACCTGGACTCTGGGTCAATGACATGTACGAGTGCTAGAGAAATTCCATCAGCAACGTCTCTGCCACATCCTCCCGATTCAATGGGAGGTCCATTAAACAAATGCTGGTGTCCTTCTTGACACCAGCTGCCCAAGCATTCAGGCACAACTCCCGCAAAATCAACTATGGTGGACTGGGCCAATCTCCAACTTCAGAGAGGGGAAAGGAAAGACACTGTTCTCTCTCTCTCTCAACTCAAAAGCAGCATCTAAGCTTCATCTAAACCAACTTCACCCCATCACATGACCATGACTGTCAATCATCACAATCAAATCCTACTCTGCAAAATCCCAGGGGAAAACACTCAAAACAACAGAACAGCATTAGTTCAGATTAAAAGAATTATGCTGCTGCAGTAACAAAACAGGATGCCTGTTGTAGACAGAACAGCTCTGATAAAATAGAAGGGACTACTAGAAACATCCTGTGCAGAAACATGACTAAAATACATTTTTTAATGTCACAGTATCGTCACAACTCTCAAATGGCCAACATTCTGGGGAGGATAAATGCTTCAAATACACCCTGAAGTTCTCCTTGAAGAATGGCACCCTCGACATCAGTGACTGGCAGTTGTTGAAATTGATGACAACATGTCCATCGAGCTACACCATGTTTTAGTCCAAACACCTTAATGATGAGGCAGTGTCAGCAGAAAAGGAAATAAAAGTAAGCGAATCCTGCAATCCCAATCTCATGAGCTCATGGGAGGTACTGCTCCATTTTCAGCAGAAACTGAGACCCTGTGTACATGTCATCCTCAAATCGAGTGACAGCCACCCAAGGCGACAATGGTCTTTCCATAGAATCCCTACAGTACAGAAGGAGGCCATTGGCCCATCGAGTCTGTACTGACCGCAATCCCACCCAGGCCCTATTCCCGTAACCCCACACATTTACACTGCTAACCCCCTGACACTAGAGTCAATTTAGCATGGCCAATCAACCTAACCTGCACATCTTTGCAGTGTGGGAGGAAACCGAAACACCCGGGGAAACCCACGCAGACACAGGGAGAAAGTGCAAGCTCCACACAGACAGTCATCTGAGGCTAGAATTGAACCTGGGTCCTTGGCGCTGTGAGGCAGCAGTTCTAACCACTGTGCCACCGTGCTACCCTTTCGCAAGGGGTTTATGGGGATTAAGAACCCTTTAATTCCAGGAATCCATCTTTTGTGACCTTATTCAAAAGATGATTTTAGTCAGATCAGCCGTGATCTTATTGGATGGCAGAATGGGCTTGAAGCACTGATTGGCCTACTCCTACTCAATTTTCTTATGATCATCTCATCTGTATCTGAGTTTTGACTCCTACAGAGCACAGGCAGAAAAGAGAAGGTGGACTGGTGGTTATGTTACCGGCTTAGTAATCCAGAGGCCCAGGTTAATGCACTGATGATGTAGGTTCAAACCCCACCACAGTATCTGATTTGGAATTAAAACGTATTATCAGCAATGGCAATCATGAAGCTATGGAATTATTGGAAAAACCCATCTGATACAGTAATCCCTTCAGGGCAAGCAATCTGCCATTCTTACCCAGTCTGGCCTACATGTGACTCCAAACCTGAGCAACGTAGCTGATTTGAAATGCTGCTGAAGTTCTATAGCAAGCTGTTACAGAGGAGTTGGAAAAGCTAAACAGACCATGCAGCATCAACCGAAGTGCCAGAAATAACCAGAGCACACCCAACCAAGCTGACCCTGCAATGTCCTCCCACTATCAGAACATGTTGGAAATACTCAGCATCTCTGGAGAGAGAAACAGAGTTTGCCTCGGTTGTGATCTATCGTCGTGAGTATTGGTTGATCAAGGGGTCTTTTGGTGCAGTGGGCCTTGTCCCCGCCTCTGAGCCAGAAGCTCCAGGTTCAATTCCCACTGCAGGGCCTGATGGCCAAGAGAAGGTTGTTTATGAACGGTAAATAGATTCATTATCAAGCTGTAAGTCCTTCCAATGCACCTGTGGCAGTTGGTAAGAGTCAGAGAGACTCCTGGTCAGCCTTGTTTGATGTGGAGTGGTGTGCCTTAAACTATAACCTCTGGTGATAGGTGAACAACCTGCTCCAGGCAAAACTCACAATGGAATTAGACATAAGCTTCATTGTCACTAGGCACAGGAAGAAAGGAAGAAGATTGCTTCATTCGTATGAGTGACTAGTACACAGTTCTGGTGCAGACCAAGGACTAGATGTTATGATCCCTCCCCCGCGTTTGCCAGATGTGTTTTGGGTGACAAGGGGCACATAAAATACAATGAGTAATCAGCCAATCACCTCTCCGCACCACAACCCGGCCTGTTCTCCAGAATTTGGATGGGGCGGTGGGGGAGCGGGGAGGTGCCCACTTTGCCCTTAAGTGGCCAATTTATTACCTCAATCTGTTTCCAATCCCATAACACGCTGAGCAGGTGAGAGATGGAAGGTGAGTTTATTTTCACTAAAGTCGATTCACTTTACCCAGGAAGGAAGGTGGGTACATCCTTTTGGAGGCATCCCATGTGCATCGGTGGGCCCCACCCCAAGATTGTATCAGTGTATCCCTCACAGGTCTGGCTGCCTCCCCTCCTAAGAAGGTGAGCAAAGGCCCCGAGCATGGCTCTCTATTTATCTTCTCAGTACAGTGTGTGTCTCATAGGCCCGGCTGCCTCTTCTCCTGAGAAGATACATGCAAGTCCAAAGCCTGGCTCTCTGTTCATCCTCTCCGCAGTACAGTGTGTCCCTCACAAGTCTAGCTGTCTCCGCACCCGTGAAGGTAAGCCTAGATTACATGCTGAAAATCCCTTCTGAAATTGGACTTGACACCCATAAGGGAGAGGTGATGGTGTGGTGGCACTGTCACTATTAAGTAGTCCATAGACCCCGGATAATGCTCTGGGGACCCATGTTTGAATCCAAATTTTGTTAAAAAGAAAACCTGGAATGAAAAGTCTAATGATGACCACGGATTGTCGTACTGATTCACTAATGCTTCTTTAGGGAAGGAAATCTGCTGTCCTTACCTGGTCCTGCCTACATGTCTCTCCAGACCCATGAATGCTAGAAAGGCTCAAAGGGATGAAACTGGACACATCGCATGGACTGCAGCGGCTCAAGACTATTTAACTTTGTACAAGCCGAAACAGTTCAGTTGGGAGAGCGTTAGACTGAAGATCTAAGGGTCCCTGGTTCAATCCTGGGTTTCGGCACAAGCCCACCTGATGGCTTTCTCTGCTATCTGCTAATTGGCACTGCATTTGGGATGGCATGGTAACACAGTGGTTAGCACTGCTGCCTCACAGCACCAGGGACACAGGTTCGATTCCCGGCTTGGGTCACTGTCTGTGTGGAGTTTGCACATTCTCCCCATGTCTGCGTGGGTTTTCTCCGAGTGCTCCGGTTTCCTCCCACACTCTGAAAGATGTGCTGGTTAGGTGCATTGACCAGAACAGGTGCCGCAGTGTGGCGACTAGGGGAATTTCACAGTAACTTTATTGCAGTGTTAATGTAAGCCTCACTTGTGACCAATAAATAAACTTTTTGTTTTACTTTACTTTCAGAAGGCAACTAACCATCACCTTCCCAAGGTCAATTAGGGATGTACAATAAATGCTGTCCCAGCCAGCGACTCCCACATCCCAAAATGAATATATTTTAAAACAATCATTTTCTGCCTCAGAGACCAGCGTGATACAACTGAGCCACAGTGATAGGTACGAAGAGGCAAAGACTAAACATGTATGAGACTTATACATTTTCCTACAGATTGTTTGTGATTCCAGTAATCTGCTTTTATTCTATTGTGTTAAACTTTTTTCAATGATCAAAGAAACTTCTGGAGAACTTATCTGGTTTTGCCAGCTGAGTGCAGAAACTCTCCCTAACTTTATTGCAACTGGATGCAAAGGTAGATTCACAAGTGCTTTAATTGTCTTTGACACAACAGGTGACACTAGGAACTTAGCTCCTCTGTGACACAACTATGTCAAAAAGAAGCATTTCTGTTTCTAATTAATTATTTATTGGATTCTTTCTTGCTCGTCACCGCATGCACAGGGTTAAAATCGATTACCACAGTTCACAGTGAGCGTATAGATCCCAGATTGAGTGAAGACATAATGTGAAGACAGCAAGGTACCGGCACTGGGAATTATCTCCAAGCTTCTCCTGTTCCACTGCTGTTACTGTGAGTGAAAGCATCTTGACACACATGAATGGAGAATCTGCCGCAGTTACAGCGGGAAGGGCCCAGCACGGGTGTAAAATTCCAAGAACAAAAGATGCTGCAAATCCTCTACGGCGTCTGGATGTTTTGTTGATGTGGATGCTTGTCAGAAAGTAACATTTTATATCAGGCAGTACAGGAGACTGCTGGATACTTGCTCAATTTGACGTAAGAGTTTTTGTGGTAGCCATGAGCTTACATCCTCATCCTGCCCGTCGATCGGTGTGGTTAGGTGGTAAGATCGCGTGTGGATGAAAAATGGGTCTTGCGCCCGTTCTCACGTTGCCCACAATGTAACCGGCACTGTTTTGCCAGCAGGATTTGCAAATGACATTCAGCACAGCCGTTTACAGCCTCACCAACACTAACCACCTCACCGGTCAGACCTCACACCGGCAAGAACCACAGCTAGTCTCCACCAGTGGTGATCAGACATCATGGCCACACCAGTGGGATCGGAGGTCATTGATTGGTTGGGGGCATGCCCAGGTAGTGCCCGCTGGCCACTATAACTCTGCCAGAGGCAGTGCCAAGGGGGTGGGGCTACAATTGGGCGGGAGGCAAGAGGGAGGAGCTTTGCAGTAGGGAAGCAAGGAAGGCAAGAGTGGAACTCTGCAGGGGGGGGGGGAGGCAAAGAGAGGCAACTAGGGAGCTCTGCAGGGAATTGATCGTCAGAGGAGTATGTAAGGGGGGGTGATGGGCAGATGGTGGGACACTGACAAAGAGGGTGATCGGTAGATGAGGGGGGGGGAGCAGAACAGGAGACTGGCAAAGGGGTGTCATGCAGGATTGGTCGTGGAGGGGGTCATGTCACGGTCCAGGGTGTCACTGAACGGTTGCAGGACATTTAGAAGGTGGAGGGTAATAAGTCAGAGGTCATGGTACATGTTGCTACCAATGACACAGATAGAAAGAAGGATGAGGTCTTGCATCAAGATTTCAGGATGTTAGGCATTAGATGAAAAGTAAGATCTCTTGGGTTGTAATCTCTGGATCTCTCCCAGTGCCATATGCTAACAGCACAGAAATAGAAGAGTGTAGATGAATGCCTGGTTTAAGAGTTGGTGCAGGAGGGAGGGTTTCAGATTCCTGGATTATTGAGACCATTTTTGGGGAAGGTGGGACTACATTAGAACCAGTGTGGAAGTGATATCGTTGCGGCGAGTTTGCTAGTACTGTTGGGATGGGTTTAAGCTAATCTGGCAGGGGGAGGGGACACACTGTTAGCAGAATAAGGGCACAGAATCACATCGTAAAACAATCAAGTCAGAGGGAGTGCGTTGTATTAAGTATCAAGGGAGTAAGGCAAGGCTGACTGGCCTCTATTTTAATGCCAAGAGTATTACAGGTGAATTGGATGAGCTAAGGGTGATGATTGACACGTAGAATTGTGGTATAGCAGCCAACACAGAAACATGGTTGAGGGAGGGGCAGGATTGGCAACTCAGCATTCCAGGATATAGAATCTTCAGCCGAGATAGGGGAGGATTAAAGAGGAGGAATTTGTATTATTAGTTCAGGAGTCAGTTACTGCAGTAAGAAGATATGTTGAAGGGAGTATTGAAAGAAGTTTTGTGGGTAGAATTCAGGAATAAAAAAGGGGCAGCCACACTGCTAGGTGTTTATTATAGACCCCCAGATAGTCAGTGGGAAACTGAGGAGCAAATATGTGCACAATTCGCGGAGGTGTGTAAAAATAATAATAGGGTAATTATAGTAGGTGATTTTAACTTTCTCAATGTTAACTGGGATAGACAGTGTTAAGGATTTGGATGGAGTGGATTTCTTGAAATGTGTAGAACCTTTTAGGTCAATATGCAGAGGGTCCAACAAGGGAAGGAGCTGTGCTGGACCTAATTCTAGGGAATGAAGTCAGACAGGTGGTTGAAGTGATGATGGGGGAGCATTGGAGTGATAATGACAACAAGATTTAATGACTTAACAACAGTTAAGAAAGCCCACCAACACCTCTACTTTCTCAGAAGACTAAGGAAATTTGGCATGTCAGCTACGAATCTCACCAACTTTTACAGATGCACCATAGAAAGCATTCTTTCTGGTTGTATCACAACTCCTGCTCTGCCCAAGACCGCAAGGAACTACAAAAGGTCGTGAATGTGACCAATCCATCACGCAAACCAGCCTCCCATCCATTGACTCTGTCTACACTTCCCGCTGCATTAGATGTTGTCGTCATTATCACTGCAATGTTGGACTCTCTGCATATTGACCTAAAAAGTTCTCCAGGACACATTTCAAGAAATCCACTCCATCCAAGCCCTTAACATTGTCTATTCCATTTAATATTGGGAAAGTTGAAATCACCTACTATAATTTCCCTATTATTATTTTTACACAGCAGCCAGCATAATTAAAGATCCCACGCACCCCGGACATTCTCTCTTCCACATTCTTCCATCGGGAAAAAGATACAAAAGTCTGAGGTCACGTACCAACCGACTCAAGAACAGCTTCTTCCCTGCTGCTGTCAGACTTTTGAATGGACCTACCTTGCATTAAGTTGGTCTTTCTCTACACCCGAGCTATAACTGTAATACTACATTCTGCACTCCTTTTCTTCTCTATGTACGGTATGCTTTGTCTGTATAGCGCAAGAAACACTATTTTTCACTGTATCCTAATACATGTGACAATAACAAATCAAATCAAATCACATGGTACAATTTATGCTTGGCATCGACAAAGAAATAGACAAGTTGCAAAAAAAAAGTTTTGGATTGGAGGAGAGTGAATTTTAGTATAATAATGCAGGATCTGGCCAAGGTAGGTTGGGAAAAGTTATTTGAAACCTATTTGTGGGGAAATCTACAGAAGAACGAGGGGGGGGGGGGGGGCGGGGTTGCGTGTTCAGAAAGGAAAAGGAAAGGGTACAGGCCCAACATGTTCCCTCTCGGGTGATAGGATGGAGTAACAAGCCCAGAGAACCATGTCTGACCAGGACATTCAGGATATGATGAGAAAGAAAAGAGAGGCTTTTAGCAGGTACAAGAGGAGCAAATCAGTGGAGGCATTAGTGGAGTACAAAAAGTGCAGGGTGGAGCTTAAGAAAGTGATTAGGAGAGAAAAGAGGGAATACGAAAAAGCTCTGGCTGGTAAAAGCAGGGAAAATCCTAGGATATTCTAAGTATATCTATGGGAAGATACCCAGGGAAAGAGCAGAGCCCATTAGGGACCAAGGGGGTTATCTGTGGGGTGGAACTAGAGAAAATCAGTCGATTGTTGAACAAACACTTCACCTCCATCTTCACCCAAGGGAATGAGGATGAAGATACGGAACTCGAGGAGAGAGATTGCGAGGTTCTTGAACAAACTGACACAGGAAGTGACAAGGTATTGGAGGTATTGGCAGGCTTAAAAATAGACAAATATCCAGATCCAGATGTCCCAGGCTGCTGGGAGAGGCAAGGGAGGAGAATGCAGGGGTTCGAACCCAAATTTTTAATTCCTCTCTAGCCATGGGGGAGGTGACAGAGGATTGGAGAACAGCGAGTGCCATTCCACTATTTAAGATGGGTTGGAGAGATAAACCAGGAAACTAGGACGGCACAGTGACACAGTGGTTAGCACTGCTGCCTCACAGCGCCAGGGACCCAGGTTCAATTCTGGTCTCGGGTCACTGTCTGTGTGGAGTTTGCACATTCTCCCCGTGTCTGTGTGGATTTCCTCTGGGTGCTCCGGTTTCCTTCCACAGTCCAAAGATGTGCGGATTAGATTGATTGGCCATGCTAAATTAACCCTAGTGTCAGGGGGTTAGCAGGGTGTGGTGGACCTCAGTTGTGCCTTTGTCCTATATGGACCACCGTTGTGTGTGTTTGTCATACCTGGACACATCCCCTTCCAGTTTGGTTCCTCCCCTCAGCACCTAGTATAAAGGTGGCTGTCTCCTCCCCCTTGTTCACAGGGTAAATATGAAGGGTTATGTGAATAGGGCCTGGGTGGGATTGTGGTCAGTTCAGACTCGATGGACCAAATGGCCTCCTTCTGCACTGTAGGATTCTATTGTATTCTATTCTCTTCTACAGACCAGTGAGTCTTACCTCAGTGATAGGGAAACTACTGGAGAAAATTCTGAAGGAGCGAATCTATCATCACTTGGTGAAGCAAGGTTTGCTCAGGGATAGTCAGTATGGCTTTGTCACAGGGAGGTCATGTCTAACAAATTTGATTGAACGTTTTGAAGAAGTGACCAGGTGTGTAGATGAGGGTAGTGCAGCTGATGTAGTTTAAATGGATTTCAGCAAAGCTGTTGACAAGATCGCACATGGGAGAATTATAAAGGAGGCAAATGCACACGGGATACAGGGTAATTTGATAAAGTGGAGTCAAAATTGGCTCAGTTGTAGGAGACAGAGGGTGATGACAGAAGGCTGCTTTAGTGACTGGAAGCCAGTGTCCAGTGGCGTACCACAGGGATCTGTGCTGGGTCCCCTATTATTCGTCATTTATATAAATGAAATTGATGACTATGTGGGGGGTAGAATTAGTAAGCTTGCAGATGATAGGCCAGGTGGTTAACAGTGAGGCGGTGTGTCTTGGGCTAAAAGAAAATATAGACACAATGGTCAAATGGACAGATAAATGGCAGATGGAATTTAACCCTGAAAAGTGTGAGATGATACAAGAAAGATTTCAATGAACAGCACGGCACTAGGAAGTTCTGAGGAACAAAGGGACCTTGGCATGTTTGTCCACAGATTTCTGAAGGCAGAAGGGCATGTTATTAGGGTGGTGAAAAAGGCAAATGGGATACTTGCCTTTGGCAATGGAGGCATAGATTACAAAAACAGGGAGGTCATGTTGGAGTTGTATTGAATTTTGGTGAGGCCACAGCTAGAGTAATATGCACAGTTCTGGTCACCATATTATCGGAAGGATGTGATTGCACTGGAGAGGGTGCAGAGGAGATTCACCAGGATGCTGCCTGGGATGGAACATTTAAGTTATGAAGCGAGGTTGGATAGGCTCGGGTTGTTTTCACTGGAGCAGAGAAAACAGAGGCGCAACCTGATCAAAGTGTACAAGATTATGAGGATGGATAAGGTGCAGTTGTTCCCCTTAGTTAAAGGGTTAGTCACCTTCAACTTCAAGGTGAGGTCAGGAGGTGGGTTGCCTCACATCCTTTAAAACGTATCTGGATGAGCAGTTGGCACGTCAAGGCTATGGGCCAAGTGCTGGTAAATGGGACCAAATAGGTTCAGCGATTCTCACATGTCAGTGCAGATTTGATGGACCAAAGGGCCTTTTCTGTGACTCTGTGTTACAGGTCCAGCCTATCCAACCAGAAAATAATGCCGCACTACCGCCGCCCCCTCTCCCCCAGGTATCTGTCGAGTGAACCTCCTCTGGACTGCTTTTAACACATGTGTATTGTTTCTTAAATAAGGAGTCCAAAACTGTACACTGTACTCTACATATCGTACAACTGTAGCAAAACATTCCCACTTTTATATTCCATTTCCCTTGTAATAAACAACAACATTCTACTTGTCTTCCTAATCACTTGCTGTACCTGCACAACCTGCAAACTAACTTTTCCTAATTCATGTACGAGGACACCCAGATCCCTCTGTACCTCAATTCTGCAATCTCTCTATTTAAATAATATGTTGCTTTTCTATCCTCCCTGCCAAAGTGAACAAGTTCACATTTCCCCACATTATACTCTTACCTGCCAAATGTTTGCGCACTCACCTAACCTGTCTATGCACCATTACAGGCTCCTTATGTCCTATTCACAACTTACTTTTCTACCTATCTTTGTGTCAGCAGCAAAATCAACAACCAGATATTCAGTCCTTTCATCCAAGTCAATAATATAAATTGTAAATAGTTGAGGGCCCAGCACTGATCCGTGTGGGACCCTACTTATCATATCATGCCAACTCAAAAATGACCAATTTATGCCTATTCTCTGTTTCATGTTAGCTCACCAATCCACTAGTCATGCTAATATGCTACCCACTAAACATGAGCTCTTATTCTGCAGTAACGTTTTCTGTTAATTTGATACTATCGTTAACTTCTTTAGTTAATCACGGATGATGTGCTTAAAATTTTTCTTTCTCATTGGAATGTATCTTTTGAGTATTCTGAAACACCTCCTTATAATTGTCTGCCATTTCTTGTCTACTGAACTATTCCTTAACCTAATTTCCCAATTCATTTTAGTCAGTTCTGTCTTCATGCCCTCATAATTGCCTTATTTAAGTTTAAAACACTAGCTTCAGATCCACTCCTCTCTCCCTCAAACTGAATATCAAATTCAATACTATGATCACTGCTACCTAGGGGCATACTCATTATGAGGTCATTAATTAATCTGGTATCATTGCACATTACCAGATCCAGTATAACCTGTTTCTGGTTAGTGCTAGAATATGCTGCATTAAGAAACTGTCCTGAAAACACTTTGTGAACTCATCATCTAGGCTACCTTTGCCAAATAATTTGTCTAATCTACAAAACAAGATGAAAATCACCCATGATTATTGCTATACCTTTCTGACAAGCCCCATTATTTCTTCCTACAAACGTGTGCTATTTCTCATCTCTACTCAATCTGATTCTGCGTCGTAATCTCCAGAACGCAGGCTCTCTCTCCGTACCAATGTCATTCTTAATTAACTGAACCATCCCTCCATCTTTTCCTCATTTTCTCTCCTTCCTAAATGTCTTGTACCCTTGAGTATTCAGGTTGCAGTCTTTGTCCTCACCCAGCTATGTCTCTGTAATGACTCTCAGATCAGACACATTGCTTTCTATTTGTGCTGTCAATTTACCTGTTTTATAAATGCTGCGTGCATTTGGATACAGAGCCTTTAATACTGTCTTTTTACTCTTTTTGTAACCTCTAGCCTTATCTGCTGGTGTTCCCTTATGTTTGAACACTGTGTCCCTTCAGACTCTGATCATCATCACCCTCATTCCTACCTTGCTCTCTTGCCTTGTATTCTCTGTTTAATTTATCACATCTTTCTAAACTTGATCTCTTGCTCTGTTTGCTATTTACCTGAACATTCATTCCAGCATAATTCAGGTGAAGATTACACCTGTGATATAGCTCTCACTTTTCTCAGTACTGGTGCCTGGGTCCCATGAATTGAAACCTATTTCTCCCCCACCAAACTTCGAGCCACGCATTTAACTGTCTAATCTGATTTATCCTACTCAAATTTTCTCACAGCTCAGGTAGCAATCCAGAGATTATCACTGTTGAGGTTCTGCTTTTTAAATTAGCCCCCAGCTGCTCGTTCTTCCTCCCTCTTTTCTAGTTCTACCCATGTCTTTGGTATCTACATGGACCACGACCACTGTATCCTCTTCTCACTGCAGGTTCCCCTCCAGTCCAGAACCGATGCTCCTGAACCCTGGCACCAGGCAGGTAATGCAACCTGGATACCCCCCTCTCTGCAGCAGAAAATTCTATCTTTGCCCCTGGGCAGCACGGTGGCACAGTGGTTAGCACTGCTGCCTCACAGTGCCAGGGACCCGGGCTCGATTCCTGGTTTGAGTTACTGTCTGTGCAGAGTCTGCACGTTCTCCCCGTGTCTGCGTGGGTTTCCTCCGGGTGCTCTAGTTTCCTCCCACCGTCTGAAAGACGTGCTGGTTAGGTGCATTGGCCATGCTAAATTCTCCCTCAGTGTACCAGAACAGGCGCTAGAGTGTGGCGACTAGGGGATTTTCACAGTAACTTCATTACAGTGTTAATGTAAGCCTACTTGCGTCACTAATAAATAAACTTTAAACTTTAAGAAAAAACCATTCTCTGACAGTGCAGCACTCGCCCAGTACAGCAGTGGGAGTGTTGCTTATGCATTGTGCTCAAACTTTCTATCGGATTTGCACCCAGAAACTTCTGACACAGAGGCAGGAGTTTTACCAGCTGAGCCATGGCTGACATCTATGTTGGTGTGTGGGCATGGCCATTGCACACACTTGAGCTATTGCCATGAGTGCAACTTCCAGGCATGTGCTGCAGGTCAGGGACATGGGACAGGGACAGACTCCTGATTATCACACGATGGGTTCCCATTCACTGCAGAGTGCACATAGTTCGAGTGTCCGTGTTAACATGAGCATCCCTGCTTGGAGCACCAGCTGCTTGAACTGATGAGCCCTCAAGCATGGTGCACTTCTCCCACCCCCTCCCTAAAACCCCGGCACTCAGTCCAGTCCCTCACCACACCCCACAACCGGAACAAAGGAACAGCACAGTGGCTGCAGAGAGCAGCCTGGCCAGCACTCCGTTAAGGGCCCCACCGCACCCCACCGGGCCAGGGCACAGCACCTGAAGATCACCAGGAACCTCCCCACAGTGAGCAGCAAAACTCCAGGCCTTCAAGCTCACCAGCACTCCGGGGGCTGCAGCTCTATAAAACTTACCTTCTTACTCCTGTTCAAGGCTGCCACGTCAAATCCCGACTTTTATGTACCTAGTTTAAACCGTGCCAGAGTGACAGCACGCCAGAGAGGTGGGTGGGATAATGAGGGTGGAGATTGTTGTCTCGGACCCGCTAATCAGACGGTAAGGTATGTAAAAGCATGCAAATGTCCGTTATGCTGATTTTCAACGTGGTTCCGTCGGCGCCAAAAAATTTGTGTTGGGAGACGCTATCGGGGCAGGAACGCTCACGCGAATCAGCCAACCCGAGAATCTCCTGGCCCGCTGCGCTGGAAAATCAGTGCAACGGGATGGGAGAATTGCCCCCAATATATTAAGAAATGGAATAAGAAACACTACAAAAATGCAGGCATTAGAGAAACAGTGTAAAATGTATCACGTGCGTCAGTTGTGAGTCAACTGTAAGTTATTGTTTTTTAAAAATCATGTTATTATTGAGTAGTCTAACTAAAGCCAGCCCTGAGGACCTCATAGCACCATCACCAGAATATATAAAAGATTTAAACTGTCTCCTTCTGCGGAACGTCAGACTTTGTTTTCTTTGTCATATTTTATCCTGTGTTAGTCGAGTCTCTCGAAGGTGAATTTGCCTCCGCGCCCTGGTTTAATATTACATTTCATAATCAGAGGACTTGGTTCCTGAGTGCAGCAATTCACAAGCTGTGATATCGTCATCTAGGCAGCTGAGCACTGAGGATAAAGAAAAGGCTTGAGGCATATAAATCACTCTTGCCATATATATATATAATACATCAGAGGTTTTGTAATATCTTTTACTTTCTAGCTAATACCCCAGTGTTTGTGCCTCTCTCAGTTGTTAAATAGCCTCGTGTCGGTTAGTATCGCAGTGCTTCAAGTTATGTGTACACAGTGTGTGTCTTTATTCCATTGGATTCAACCCAACAATGATGACGCTGACTCAAATATTGTAATCAATAAGCTTTACAGTGTCTAATTCCTGGTTGAGAATGAGCGGATGCTGGGAACCTTTCATAACACGTAACTAATTTAGAGAAAGACACTCAACTACCCTCTGAAATGGCCGAGCAAGCCACTCAGTTTGCACAGAGCTTGAGGAAGGAGCAGATCCTGGGCAGCTTAACATCACAAAATCATAGATAGCATGAGCAAGACAGAGGCCATTCAGCCCATTGGGTGTTTCACAGATCTATCCAGTTGATCCCACATTCCAGCTCTTTCCCCCAACCTCACAATCTATCACCCTAACAGGCATTCCAAATCCTAACTCTCTACATTTAAAAAGGTTTTCCTCATGTCAATTCTAGTTCTTTTGCCAATCTGTAACCTCCCATTCACAATTGGATACAGCTTCTCCTCACCCAGCCTATCTAAACCCTTCATGACTTTAAACATCTTTATCTCCTCATAACCTTGTCAGATTTCAAAAGACCATCCCCAGCTTAGAGTCATAGAGTCATAGAGGTTTACAGCATGGAAACAGACCCTTCGGCCCAACTTGTCCATGCCGCCCTTTTTTTAAAACTCCTAAACTAATCCCAATTGCCCGCTTCTCCAGTCTATTCATGTAATTCATAGAATCCTACAGTGCAGAAAGAGGCCATTTGGCCCATCGAGTCTGCACTGACCACAATCCCACCCAGGCCCTATCCTCATAACCCCATGCATTTACTCTAGCTAGTCCCCCTGACACTAAGGGGCAATTCAGCATGGCCAATCCACCTAACCCGCACATCTTTGGACTGTGGGAGGAAACAGGTGCACCCAGAGGAAACCCACGTAGCTATGGGGAGAACGTGCAAACTCCACACAGTGACCCAAACCGGGAATCAAACCCGGATCCCTAGCACTGTAAGGTCGCAGTGCTTGCCACTGTGCCACCCATAAGGTGGCACAATTGTAATCCCTCAGTCCTGGAAATATTCCAGAAATTCTCTTCTATACTCACTCCAAGGACTTCATAGCCATTCTAAACTGTGGTGCTGAGAATGGGACACAATATTCCAGCTGGTGCCAAGCCCATGTATTATAAAGGATTAGCATAACATACTAGCTTTTGACTATATTGAAGGAGAACTGGAATACTGGGGCCAGCTTCTCCATTATTTCTACGCTTACTCCCCTCAACAACCAAGGATGCAGTCTTCTGGAGTGGTCGACTGATCCACTCGATGTACTGCCAGTATGTGTGGTATCCCCTCTTTGTCTATTTTTTATCTGATTCAATAATACAGTAATCTCATCACTTGGTAAAGTCCTCCACCTTGATAAACATTGAGGCATTCACTCAATGGTATTCACTTAGCTTGGAAGTCTTGTTCCTGGTGTCCATAGAGAGAATCCCTAAGCCAGAGGCTCCAGGTTTGGATCCAATTCCAACTTGATGGCCAAGGAAGGTATGTTCATGACGTGGCCAAACAGGTTGAGTATCAACCTGCAAATCTTCCCAGCACACACCAGTGGCAGATGGTAAGAGCTGGGGAGATGTTCGAAAGAAAGTTGGAGACTCTGTCATCACTGCCTGAGGTCAGTGGACCTTTGCATGGTCCACCCCCGTCTGCTACGATTCCCATGGTCGGCAGGACGGGAAAATTCCGCCCATGGTATCCAGAAACAAGGGGGGTGTTGGAGTCTAATAAAACAAGGTAGAAGTATTTCTGGTTAAGTGTTCTTTGTTTGTTGTTGAAGGGTGGATTGTAAATACTGTGGCCAATTTAGGTTAGCTGGCAACTTGGATGTACACAGTAAGAGTTTTAACAACACCAGGTTAAAGTCCAACAGGTTTACTTGGTAGCAAATACCATTAGCTTTCGGAGCTCTACTCCTTCGTCAGATGGAGTGGAAATCTGCTCACAAACAAGGAAAAGAGAGACACAAAATCAAGTTACAGAATACTGATTAGAATGCGAATCTTTACAGCTAATCAAGTCTTAAAGATACAGACAATGTGAGTGGAGGGAGCATTAGGCACAGGTTAAAGAAATTTGTATTGTCTCCAGACAGTGACCACGACACCACACAACCCTGCCACAGCAACCTCTGCAAGACGTGCCGGATCAAGGCGGCACGGTAGCACAGTGGTTAGCACTGCTGCTTCACAATTCCAGGGACCTGGGTTTGATTCCCGGCTCGGGTCACTGTCTGTGTGGAGTTTGCACATTCTCCTTGTGTCTGCGTGGGTTTCCTCCGGGTGCTCTGGTTTCCTCCCACAGTCCAAAGATGTGCGGGTTAGGTTGATTGGCCATGCTAAAATTGCCCCTTGGTGTCCTGAGATGTGTAGGTTAGAGGGATTAGCGGGTAAAAATATATAGGGATATGGGGGTAGGGCCTGGGTGGGATTGTAGTCGGTGCAGACTCGATGGGCTGGATGGCCTCTTCCTGCACTGTAGGGTTTCAATGATTCAATGATTCAATGATCGACACGGATGCCATCATCTTACGTGAGAACACCATCTACCAGGTACACAGTACCTACTCTCGCAACTCGGCCAACATTGTCTACCTGATACGCTGCAGGAAAGGATGTCCCGAGGCATGGTACATTGGGGAAACCATGCAGACGCTACGACAATGGATGAAGGAACACCGCTCGACAATCACCAGGCAAGACGTTCTCTTCCTGTGGGGGAGCACTTCAGCAGTCACGGGCATTCAGCCTCTGATCTTCGGGTAAGCGTTCTCCAAGGCGGCCTTCATGACACACGACAGCGCAGTCACTGAGCAGAGACTGATAGCCAAGTTCCGCACACATGAGGACAGCCTAAACCGGGATCTTGGGTTCATGTCACACTATCGGTAACCCCCACAGCTTGCCTCCTGGACTTGCAGAATCTCACTGGCTGTCCTGTCTGGAGACAATACACATTTCTTTAACCTGTGCCTAATGCTCCCTCCACTCACATTGTCTGTATCTTTAAGACTTGATTAGCTGTAAAGATTCGCATTCTAATCAGTATTCTGTAACTTGATTTTGTGTCTGTGTGTGCCTTGTTTGAGAGCGGATATCCACTCCATCTGACGAAGGAGCAGCGCTCCAAAAGCTAATGGTATTTGCTACCAAATAAACCTGTTGGACTTTAACCTGGTGTTGTTAAAACTCTTACTGCGTTTACCCCAGTCCAACGCCGGCATCTCCACATCATGACCTTGGATGTAACCAGATGGTAGAAGATGTTGCGAATATTATGCTGGTAGGTTTCTGTTAGAGTTGGCGTCTCAAATCGGATAGCATGCTCATTGCAAAAGAGAGAGATGGCGAGAGAGAAGGCAACCCTCAGTTTGTTTCCTCTGCCTAAGCCTTTCTGGAAACCACCTGTGTCACTTGCAATTTCTATCTCTCATGTCTGGGCAGTCTTGCCTTGAAATATTTCACCCATTGTGGATTTTCAAGGGCTTTTGGGTGTGTCTATTTGTGGCAGCCATTGTTTCAACATCCAGTACTTTGCAATGTTTTAATAGGGCTTCCTTAGACAATTATGAGTTTTGATGGGTGTCTGGATTATAGGAAACATTTCTCTCTTCACATTCCCCTGAGAGTGATTT
This sequence comes from Mustelus asterias, assembly GCF_964213995.1. Classification (NCBI taxonomy): domain Eukaryota; kingdom Metazoa; phylum Chordata; class Chondrichthyes; order Carcharhiniformes; family Triakidae; genus Mustelus; species Mustelus asterias. Next base: position 61,379,607 of record NC_135812.1, on the reverse strand, counting down.
GGTTGTTTCCCGCCTCTACCCTGGAACGTGCCTTTCCAGTTTCAAGCAGTTTGCAGCAGTTTGCTTTGTCTCAGTTCAAGTTGCAGAATTTCCATTCAGCTGACAGTTGGAAAATCATATTTTCAACAATAAAGGGGGATAGCCTTGTAATATTATCCATCGTTCCAGACTACAGAGACATGTCGAAGTGCATGTTGCCACAACATGCCATAGCACACCACTGCTCAAGTGCCTCTGGACTCACTATTAGATCTCCATTTTGGTTTCTGATTGGCCACACTCTTCTGGCAACCCTTTTACTGTTAATATAACCATAAAACATCTTTGGATTTTCTTTTATGTTAGTTAACAATCTATTCTCATACTGTCTCTTTGTGCCTCTAATTTCCATTTTCATTTCCCTGCTATACTTTTTATATTCAACCTGATTGTCTCTTGTCTTATCAAACTGATACCCAGGAAAATTAATCCCAGAATCAGAGAATCTTTACAGTGCGGAAGGAGGCCATTCAGCCCATCCAATTGGCACAGACACTCTGAAAGAGCATTAAGCTCCAATCTTCCATTTTTAGGCTCTGTTATCATCACTACATCAGATTTCCACGTGGTTATTTGCACTGGCATCTCACCAACCATATTGACCACATATGCTACACAAATCTAACATGTCAGAAATGGACAGTGATGGAGGTGGGAGGGCTGGGGGGCTGGTGGTGGGGGCCGAGGGGGGCTGCAATATGGTGTGGGCGGTGTTGGATCAGGCCCCTGTGTTGAGGATTAACCAGACAATACACTCAATCGCCTAAACTTTTATTACTTTCTAGCAAGGATAACAGACACAGTGACTTTCACTCTGGTGTTCTCCCGGTTCATACAGATACTTAGCAGTTATAGTCAATTACAGCCAATGAGAAACCAGCAACTTTTGAATCCTTCATTTGCATACATAGTCCACCAATCATAGCATCGTTTTTTTTTTGCCCTTTCTTATCCAATAGAAAACTGTCTCCTTCATTCGCATAATATGTCAACGTATCTTGTTTTGTGGTATTTGCCATGGTAACTTGTCTTTGTTTTATCCTATGGCCAAGGCCAGGGATGCAGTGTTTATGAAACTGACACAAGGTTAGATTAGTCTCTTTCCTGATTATGCAACTGCTGACCTCAATGAGGCCTTGTTTCCATTCTTGCTGACAGAGTTGCCTGCCGTAGTTGTTGTAACTTAATTTCCACACCGGTGTCTGCAGTTTTTAACTGGTTTTAACTATAGTTTCACAAGTCCCAGCAACCCCATGGTGCTTTATTTGAAGTGGGCATCCTAAATCTTGCAGAACAAAGTGAATTAAATATTTGGCCATAGCTGGAATTACAACTTAATTTCCACACCTGATGTCATTACACCAGGCTGCAAACTTAGAGGCAGTGTACAGCAAGCACCAGGCGCCAAGGAAGATTATTTTATCCTTTGCATTTTTTGGTAAGTGCACAGGTATTCAGAGGCTCAGTGGCAGTGATGGGATGGAGGTTCATTATGTTGCTGCACTTGGCAGCCTCTCCTATGAGGCCTTTCACTTTCTTTTCCAGAAAGGGGTCATTTGGCCGTTGATTTGGGATCAAGGCCCCCTTGTGGAGATCTTGCTCCTGGCAGGGGTTCACAGGAAAGAGGCCTGAGAGGGGGTTGGGCTGGGCATTGTTGCAGTATCTAATGTCACAGTCAGATTGTCAGTGCTCAGCTGGCATGGACATAATACCTTTTGGAGTGAGAATGAGGAACTGAGGAGAGAGGTGCGTGCATACAATCAGGTCAGCACCGACCACCAGGGGCCACCTGCAGGGGCAGCCTGCTGATGGGAAAGTCAGAGAAGGTCACAAAGGGGGGCTGCAAGCAGACAGCAGCACAGAGACAAGAATACTCTGTAAGCAGGATCTAAAAGGACCTAAATGTTGGAGTGCAAATGTTGCTGAGGATTGCATCTGTTCGCAGTGACTGTGTCTGATCAATGTGCCGTGATAACGGAGGAGGTGAATTCCAGTTATATTGGTGGTCATCTGATGTAAGTGATTCTCAAAAGGTCACTGTGACCCCAAATTTCTATACCTCAGGTTTATTCCAGAGGACCACTGCAGACATCTGCAGCCTTTCCCAATCAGCCACACTGCCCCAACATCAAGTTAATGCCAGACGCCCTCTTCAGGAGGGCCAAGCAATACATCCATTTCTGAACCAATGTGGGAAGACAGGCTGAGAGAGCCGGAGGATTCAGCATCATGCCTGGAGACACCCAGGTACAAGATCTCTTAGACTGCGAGTATGTGGCCATCAGTGCTCGCCAGACCAGCTGGTGGCCTCCATTATTCAGAAGAGATTTCATTCCTTCAAGTGGTTAGCACTGCTGCCTCACAGCGCCAGGGACCCAGGTTTGATTCCCAACTTGGGTCACTGTCTGTGTGGAGTTTGCCGTGTCTGCATGGGTTTCCTCCGGGTGCTCCAGTTTCCTCCCACATTCCAAATATGGGCGGGTTAGGTTGCGTGGCCATGCTAAATTGCTCCTTAGTGTTAGAGGGGTGAATGCGTGGGGTTATGGGGATAGGGCCTGGGTGGGATTGTTGCCAGTACTGGCTCAATGGGCTGAATGGCCTCCTTCTGCACTGTAGGTGCTCACTGTATAACACGCAACCTGCCTGTGACCATTACCAGCAGATCCTGCAGGTGTGAGTTCACCCTGGCCGGGGCCAGGGAGAGACCTCATGAACCCCGGTGCTTCTCCTCTTTCCTGGCCCCTTATTCTGCAAACCCACCCCCCCTCCCAAACCACCTTTTCCTAAACCCTCTCCTTCAATCATGCATGATCTGCTTTTCCCTCTTCAGATTTTACCAGGCAATTCACCAGTTACAGACAGGCTGGATAAAATGTTAATTTCCATTGTTGGAATCTGCTTACAAATACCACCCGATATAAATGTAGCACTGGTCATTATTATTAAGAGCAGCAACATTGATATAACGCTGGGTTAGTTTGTGTGCCCTCCTGTGTGAACTCTCCACAACTATTAAATGAAAAGAGTACAAATTTTACATTGAGAGCATTGTACAATACTGCTAATTTGACAGGAAACTATCCCATTAGTTATTTCTAACACCATGCAGACTGGTTGTGGTGACTGCCTCAGTCTTCATTAACACACTCTGCACATTGCACCATCTGGACACAGAATATCATAGGATCCTCTTAGAACACGGTAATGATAAATTCATATTTGGGGAAAGATTCAATCTTTGCAACCAAGATAAACTGTACAAGATCTTTTCCATTCTGTAGAAGTAGAGGACTTTCTTCTGCCTGGGTGCATGATATTATTCAATATCATTATTTCATATAAGGGGTGAAATTGAATTCTATTTGATCATTAACCTCACAGGATGGAAAGGTCAAATGACTCCTGAGCAATGAAGTGGAATGACTGAACAACATAGGACTTCACGGTCAGTGAGAAGAGTTGGAGCCCTCAGGTGTCTCTGTGCAACACCCGAGGCCAGAGCACAAAGACTGTGTTTTCTTGGTCAGCAAGTCTGAAGACTCTGCTGTTTGCTGCTTCTCGCTACAATATATTTTCCATATCTGCTCTGTAACCATGATATTTCAATGCATCAAAAAACTCCTAAAACCTTCAAAAAGGTGGGATAATAGGCAAGTGGACAAAAGGACAAGATTGAAGTCAATGGAAAAGACTCTTGAGAATCATGTTCAGTGTGGAACAGGTTACTGATTCACTATAAGCCCATTAGACACTCCTGTCCTGGCAATCTCACCCCACAAAGCCCGCTCACAGTAAACTTCCAATGGCAACAAAATGAACCGAAATCCAGCCATGATTCTATCCTCTGTTCACAGGATAACTATGCAGAACAAAGACCAGCTAGCCCAGCTCATCATAGCCATCCAAATAACATATGAATATATCTATTAGAAACAGGAGTAAACCACTGGATAAAAGCAAATTACTGCAGATGCTGGAATCTGAGACCAAAAGAGAAAATGCTGGAAAAGGATCATCTGGGCTCGAAACGTCAGCTCTTTTCTCTCCTTACAGATGCTGCCAGACCTGCTGAGATTTTCCAGCATTTGCCCCTTGAACCTCCTTTGTGATTTGATAACATTAATTACATTACAGAGTGATGACAACTCAAAGAATTTAATTGCCTGTTAAGCTATTTAGAAAGGTGATGTATAAATTTAGTTTTGGTTTTTCTTTCATTACACCAGCATGCAGCAGCCAGAGTGACTGTAGCGATGGTGAAATTGAAGGCCCAATGCTGATACTCCAAGAACAATTAATCACAGAGCAACCAACTGACGTTAGAAAAGTGGCTACAAAGAAATCACTACATTTACAAAACAGTTCAATTCTGTAGCTAATACAACCACACCATTCTGATGTCTCTGGTACCAACCCACAATATACCATAAATGGTACCTGCCCCTTTTTATGCTAATAACACTATCCCCAGGATTTGTCGATCAGAAAGGTACCAGCAGCTCAGGTAAAATATGAATTGAATTGTTGATCAGAATTTTTCAAAGAGTGATACATGGCACAAAAACTCAATACAGCTTTAACTCAAGAACTGTGTTATTTCTCTTCCCCCAGACACTATACTACAAATTATGAATTTCTAGCCTGTCTGGGATAAACATAGGATGGAAAAAAGATTAGTAACATCTTTCTTTAAGCAATTTCCAAGTGACAAATAGGGATTTTCATTCCCAGACTTTGCAAAAGTAACACAGTGGGTGATAGTGAGTCAACATCCTGTTTTACATCACTCCTGATTTTTATTTTCTTATGATGAGGCTCTGGTATATCAACACAGCATGTCATCAGAATCGATTGTACTCTAGGGCATAACGGCAATGTAGACTGTTATTTACATGCTGGTTTAAATTCAAAAGGGAATTTTGAGATACGTATAAAATTTAATTTTATGGCACTAAACTTAAAAATTGACCCCCCCCCAAAACCCCACCCTACTCAACCACCCCACACCAGATGCATACTGCCAACCACCCACTCACCCCCACATACCAATCCTACTCTCCACTCCCACACAATCCTCCTCCCCTCATCTCAGTCCACATCCTTTCACCTCATTCGACTATCCCCAGCCCTTCAGCTCACAGCTACCTCCTCACCTCACACTTCCACCTCATCTCATCACCCCCTCACTGTGCGACCCACCTCCAGAAAACCTTACCCCTTCACATCACCTCAACTCCCACTCCTCACCTCATCCTATCCCCTCAATTCATCCCACTACCCCTCACTGTCTCCTCAACCCCTACACCTACCTCTCACCTCACTGCACAACCCCCATCCACTCATCACATGACTCCCTCAACTCACAGTCCTCCCAGCCATTTTGATTGCTACCCCATCCACAAACTTTCAGTTCCTCCACCACTAATGTACAGTGGTAGCCCGTTTGTGCCATCTATGAGTTGCACTGCAGGAACTCGCCAAGGCTCCTTAGACAGCACCTTCCAAACCCACAACCACTGCCATCTAGAAGAACAAGGGCAGCAGACACATGGGAACATCACCACCTGGACGTTCCCTCCAAGTCACTCACCACCCTGACTTGGAAATATATCGGCCGTTCCTTCACCATTGCTGGGTCAAAATCCTGGAATTTCCTCCCTAACAGCACTGTGGATGTACCTACACAGTAAAAGTTTTAACAACACCAGGTTAAAGTCCAACAGGTTTATTTGGTAGCAAAAGCCATTAGCTTTTGGAGCGCTGCTCCTTCGTCAGATGGAGTGGATATCGAAGGAGCAGCGCATTTTCTACGAAATAAACCTGTTGGACTTTAACCTGGTGTTGTTAAAACTCTTACTGTGTTTACCCCAGTCCAACGCCGGCATCTCCACATCACGATGTACCTACACCACAGAGACTGTAGTGGTTCAAGAAAGTGGCTCAGCATCACCTTCTCAAGGGGAACCAGGGATGGGCAATAAATACTGATCTGGGTAGCAACATGCACATCCTGTAAAATCAATTTAAAATAAAACCCCACACTCATTCCCACCCCTCACCTCATCTCCCACACAAACCACCACTCCCTCAACTTGCTCCCACACCCACATACCCCCAGCTCCACACTGTACTCCTCCATAGCCCCCCACCTCACCTCTCCCCAACACCCCATTCCCTCACCTCACATCCCCACACATCTTCACTCCCTCACCACCTCCCCTATACATTGCCCCCTCCCCTCCACCCAGCATCCAATTAACTTTGAAATGATTCAGGGACGTAGCAGCTTTTGAACAAATCTTCAATCAAGGGCAGTCTCATTGGCTGCTTCTGGCCATCGGGCACTTTACGGCTTTTTTTGGTAGGCTTTTCACGAAGCTGCCTGCAGGTCAGAATCAGCAACGCAGCAACTCACTGAGACATGGCTGAAAGTCAGAACTCTCAGGCTGACCCATCCACAGTCTTTCAGGTCTGGCTCCTCCCTCTGGGCTTTGTTACAACACCGAGTCCAGGTCCCCACCAGGTCCCAGACTTAATTTTCCAGAGAGAGAGAGAGAGAAGAGCTACTACTCCTTGCAAATCCAAACAGAAACTGCCTGCTTGTCAGTCTGTAAGATTCGCTCCTCCCATTAGGACATGATTTTCTCTTCTTGTCAATAAACTTAATTAAACCCTACTTTGAAACCCCAGGAGCCAACCCAACAGTAACAAAACTGCATTAATGCAGATTTTTAAAAAACGCTCCAATAATTAAGAGCAATTATTTTTCTGCAAGCTCAGCATGTGGGCTAAGTTTACAGCTCAGCATGTTTGGCACCATTTGCAATCCCCCCACCCTTTCCCAGGCCCTGCCAGCTGCCACAGATTTTCACGCACCCTGCATCACTACACTGTGACGATACTGTGCCTTTAAGAAATGTATTTGTGTCATGTTTCTTGCGCGGGGGCCGGTTTATACTTCAACTCTGATTATGGGGACGACTGTATACAACTGGCAGCCCATATGCTAAGGATGCAGAAGGATAATTGCTCCTAATTATTGGAGCATTTTTTAAACTCTGAGTTAATGCAGTTTTGTTACTGTAGCGTTGGCTCCTGGGGTTTCAGAATAGGGTTTAATTAGGTTGATTGACAAGAAGAGAAAATCATGTGCTAATTGGAGTAGTGAGGCTTATAGACAGGCAAGCAGGCAGTTTCTGTTTGGATTTGCAAGGAGGAGTAGCTCTTCTATCTCTCTTTGGAAATTGAAGTCTGGGTCCTGCTAGAAAATAGGTATCTCTCTCCTGAGATCTGCAAAAGGCAAGAGCTATTTTCTCCCTCTCTCTGGAATTCTGTTGTTTGTGAAGACAGGTCTTTCTCTGGAGGCTGCTGTTTGAGGTCAGGAGACAGGTGTCTCTCTGTATCTCTGTCCAGAGGGGTTAAAAGGCTGGAGGACTGTCAACTCACATGAAATTGTGCATTTTGCTAACTGATTCTGAAGAGGAGTTCATATTTATGGGGATATTGCTTTAATTGAAACTAATAGAGATAGCTAGCAGTTAAGAATGATACCTTGTCATATTTAAATATTTTGATTGGCAAAAGTTAAACTAATTCTTTTTGTTACGGTTAAACTGCATTGTTAAATAAAGTTTGTTTTAATAAAAGCTTCCCAGTGGGTCAATAGAATCACACCTGGAACGAAACACCATATGTTCGCACTAATGACAAAATCACAAAAGATTGGGGGCCTCGGCTAACTTCAAAATATACTTTGGAGTTTCTGATCTGGTCCCTAACAGCACGGATGAATACTTAACAAGTATTACTCACTGAACTGAGAAATGCTGGGATTGGGATAGAGGAAAGTTGTAAAATTAGCCAGAATGACCGTGTAACCATAATGACCATCGAATAGACATCAGCCTCCTCAAACTGAGAGTTACCTGACTGGACTGACTGGGTGGGACACTTCAATATGCTCCAATAAGGATCCCCTGTACTCCACGTCACTTGACACTCCAGAGGCGTGGGTGGCCCTGCTTGTTGAAGACATGGAGCATGGGGCATCTTCAGACAAGGAGCAGAGCGTGGAAGCCATTGGGAAGCGGATGCACCCTGACAGACATGATGGGCCGTTTGGAGGGCACCAAGGTGTTGGCATAAAGGAAGTCTGGGCAGCACTAATACTCCTACATTTCAGCAAACTCTTACCACTTCAGCCATCTGGCTGGGTAAAGATCCATACTCCAAGCACACAGGAGCTGCTTCCTCTGCTGGAAGCCCAGACCGCCCCCCGCCCCCCCAATTCAGTCACCAGCACCTGGTGCTTCTGCACGGTATAAATAATAAGCAGAAACATCATGGTCGCCACCCCCCCCCCCCCCCCAGCCCCTGTCCCCATGCCCGCTCTTGCATTGCTAGAGGTCCACCAGCACCAAAGTTTTATAAACCAAACTGAAGATTTCTTACCTAAATCAGACCACAGATACAGAGAATCATTAACTGTCTCATCACCCATTATGACCAAGTGCAACAATCATAGAAATCATAGAAACCCTACAGTGCAGAAGGAGGCCATTCGGCCCATCGAGTCTGCACCGACCACAATCCCACCCAGGCCCTACCCCCACACATTTACCCACTAATCCCTCTAACCTACGCATCCCAGGATTCTAAGGGGCAATTTTTAACCTGGCCAATCAACCTAACCTGCACATCTTTGGAAAGTGCATTTATTTAATTCTTTTACACATGCTCTGATGTGCAAAACCAGAAATACCCCACAACACCACCAAAAACATTAAACCATTTATCCAGAAACATAATTAATTAAGATTAATCTGAGTCACTTTACCCGCAGGTTGTCCCTTTAAATAACACGAGTGGGGGAATCCCTTTCGGCAACTGCACACATTCTTTGATGAGTGACAAGTGAATGTGTTGAGTGGATTGCCAATTTGGAATACATGCATCAAATCATGTCCTGGCCATTTCGTCACTTTACATTCGGTCATGCATGTCTGCGATCATTAAGCCTTCGCTGTATAGGCCACACTGGCAGTGGCTAGGAGATGCTGCATGCCCCACTCACAGGCACCAAGAACTGAGTTTCTGGCCCCTAGATACCCAATCTCACTGCTTCTTATCTTAGGATCCTTGAGTCCTGCAGCTCTGTTCCTTTAGAGTTGGGTTTCTTCCTCGACACCGAATTCCTATTGTCACCAGATTCCCTTCTTTCCACTCTCTGATCCACTCCAATTGTGATTCACAAAGCTATATCTCCAAGCTCTGAGCCCAAGTGAGGGTGCTAACACTTGCCAGTGGTGTTCTCAGCTGCATTCACTCAAGCTCGAGTTACACGTTTTCAGAAAGAGTGACAGAGAGTGGGGCAGCACAGTGGCACAATGGTTAGCACTGCTGTCTCACAGCTCCAGGGACCTGGGATCAATTCCCGGCTTGGGTCACTGTCTGTGTGGAGTTTTCACATTCTCCCTCTGTCTGTGTGGGTTTCCTCCGGGTGCTCCGGTTTCCTTCCACCGACCAAAGATGTGCGGGTTAGGTGCATTGGCCATGCTAAGTTGCCCCTTAGTGTTCTGGGATGCATAGGTTAGAGGGATTAGTGGGGCAAATATGTGGGGTTATGGGAATAGGGCCTGGGTGGGTTTGTTGTCGGTGTAGACTCAATGGGCTGAATGGCCTCCTTCTGCACTGTGGGGTTTCTATGAGACACTCGCTCAATGCCTCGGAGGTGGAAGGTTTTCTGGTTCATCCAGCCTGTGAGGTGGTCACCCCGCAGAGTGATGGAAGACAAGGACTGGATGATGATCGTTGTGAGAAATGGTGTAAGAAGGAAGAGCAAGGAACAGGGTTTCTTTCCCCAGCAGGATCAGTGCTGACCCACTCCTGAGGATGGGGATTTCTGCATGGGCAGCCATGATCAATAGCTCAAAACCGCAGACAGACGCTGATCGAAACACGATTAGGACAGTTTCTGGTCATAGATTTTCTTTCGAAAAGGTTTTCTGACTGCTTTGGAAACCCTTTAAATATTCGTGCAGATAAATATCATAAACTAAAGCACACAGCACAGTGTTTGGTCTAATTTTGGTGCCTTACAACATCCTGGCCTAGTTTAACATCTGATGCGATAGTATAGAGAGATGGGAACAATTAGAGATTGGGAATTTTCTCAGGAGAAAGTTATCAGTTATGTTCAGATGAAGTAAAGCACACTTCATTCAATGGGACAGGGCTCGAGTTTTCAGCATTGCCCTTTGTGCATTAACCAAGCAGCAATACTGAGGGATCGATGGAGCAACACAGAGGGATCATCTGATAATCATTCTTTTCTATTTCCCTAATGAAGCAGAACAGAATTGATTTGATGGGGACAGGGGATAAGGTGCTACCAGAGAGTTGTTAAAATCCAGGCTACCTCTCGATAGAAAAACAGAATGGGGAAGGAACTAAAGTACAAAGGGAAGGAAGAACAACAGGAACAGGTCAGATGGACAGGTGAAGCATCTTTGTTGCAATAACTTACACAGAGCATACAAATACCGGCCTAAAATTTCCAGTTGATGTTGCTTAATTATTTCTTCCTCAGAGAATCATAGAATCCCTACAGTGCAGAAGGAGGCCATTTGGCCCATGGTGTCTGCACTGAGCACAATTCCACCCAGGTGCTATTCCCGTAACCCCACATATTTAACCTGCGAATCCCCTTGATACTAGGGGTCAATTTAGCATGGCCAATTAACCTGACCTGCAACCTAACCTGCAACCCTCTAACCTATGTATCTTTGGACTGTGGGAGGAAACCGGAGCACCCGAGGAAACCCAAGCAGACATGGGGATAATGTGCAGACTCCACACAGGCAGTGATCCGAGGCCAGAATTGAACCTGGGTCCCTGGCGCTGTGAGGCAGCAGTGCTAACAGTGCTAACCACTGTGCCGCCCTTCAACTTTCCATTAGGTTTTTCCTCTGACAGTTCGCACTTGGAGCTGGATTCATAGATTGCAGGCAGCAGCGTGTACATCCTGCCAGTGATCACCCAGAAGGGGCAAGCACCACTCAGACCGGTATTCTCATTTCCCCGTTTTACTGTTTTTCTTCCTTCTGGGCATTGATTGGCCATGCTAAATTAATCCCCCTAGTGTCAGGGGGATTAGCAGGACAAATATGTGGAGTTACGGCAATAGGGCCTGGGTGGGATTGTGTTCGGTACAGACTCGATGGGCCAAATGGTCCCTTTCTGCACTATAGTGATTCGATGATCCTCATGTGACAGCCTGGCGAATGTTGGCAGGCTACTCCTTCAAAGCAGATGTCATCAAATAGGTTTGATTGTGCCTAAGCCAGGAGCCACACACTTCCTGCAGAGCCTGCTTCCACAACAGTCTCCCAGAAACATCACATGTATCAGAGACAGACTCACTCGCTGGAATTCTACCGCCCCGCCCGCCACAGGATCGGAGTGGGCGAGGGGCGGACAATGGGAATGTCCATTGACCTCGGGCGGGCATTTCTGGTCTCACTCAAGTGAGGCCGTAAAATCCCGCCCACTGAGCCAGAGTTTTGTCATTGACTCTGGAACCGTGAGACGGTTTATTTCCCAACATCACGGCCGGGATTCTCCCAAAAAAATTGAAAGTTCTCAACAGCGGGAAAATGGGAGTAAATCCTGCCAGTTTTTTTAGCGTGATTTCCAGAATGAATGTCTGACACACTGCATCACAGAGAGTCCGAGCGGGATTTCCTCTGAAAATCAGGGAGTGGGGCCTATTCCCGCTGGAGAGGCCGGCAGCATTGCGCTGAGTGGGCCATTGTGCATGCGCTGAACTGTCAGCGCCAAGATCAGCGCATGCGCAGCGGCCCCTCATTGCCAGCCTCCCGATCACTGGTCAGCCTTGCAACTCCCCCATCACTGGCCTTGCAGGCCTCCCCACCACTCCCGATCACTGGCCTCCTGGACCTCCACAGGCCAGCCTTTATGATCTCCCCCCCGCCCCCCCCCACCGCCCCAGCCAGGTCTGACCTCCACCCGGCTACTGGACAGTCCCAACATGCCCCCCCCAATTCCTGATGACCATCCCTGACCTCCCCACTGGCAGCCTTGATCTCCCCCCAACAGTCCCAGCCCCCCTCCCCCTGATGGCCAGCCCTGGTCGCCCTCACTCCCTCCTTCCCTCACCAATCCCGATTACAGAGGGGCGACGGGTCCCTCTCCCACTGATTGTTCTACATAGGCACTACCTCCTGCCCCCTCTGGCCCCGTCCCCTTGACACAACCCGATGCCCCTTAGGCAGTGCCAGTTTGCCTCTTGGGCAGTGCCAGGTGGCAGCCCTACCCCCAAACTCACGGGGGGGCCTCAATGGCCTTGTTCCCTCCAACAGTTCCCCATTGGTGGGGAGCAGTAGTAAACCCTGCTGGAGAGAACCACCTGGAGCAGGGGGCAGGGGGGAGGGAGAGAATCAGATCCAGCATGGAGCCAATTATATCAGAAATCTTTGTCTGGGAAACGCACAGAAGCCGTGATGCCCAGCGGGAAACCAGCGAAACAGCCGCCGCTGATGTCTGCCGGCCCGCTGCACTACCTGAGCAGCGTAGCGGACTGGGAGAATCCCCCCCATGTTTCGGAGATGGACTCACTGGGTTAGATTTTCTCCATTGACTCTGGAATCGCGAGTCGGTTATTTCCCAACATCAGGTTCTAGGGTTCACTATGAACCTGCACACACATGTTGGGCGGGATTTTCTGGCTGCGCTCAGTCCAAATCTGGGAAACGCTGCCCAAGGGTAATGGACCTTTGCATGGTCCCTGTCCCGCCTACTACAGTTCCTGTGGCAGCGGGATGGTAAAACTCAACATGTTATCTTTCCCCCAGGCAGTTGGGAGTGGATTGAAGCCGGGATATCATCTGCTGATGTACGCCTGATGTGGGAACAAAGGAAGGCAGACGCCAAGGTTGACAGGTTAGAAAGCCAGCCTCCATTCACAGGGACACTGGCCGAGTTCTGTTGGTTAATGTTACGTCCCGTATCCTTCAGCCATCAAAGAACAAAGAACAAAGAACAGTACAGCACAGGAAACAGGCCCTTCGGCCCTCCAAGCCTGTGCCGCTCATTGGTCCAACTAGAGCATTCGTTTGTATCCCTCCATTCCCAGACTGCTCATGTGACTATCCAGGTAAGTCTTAAACAATGCCAGCGTGTCTGCCTCCACCACCCTACTTGGCAGCGCATTCCAGGCCCCCACCACTCTCTGTGTAAAAAACGTCCCTCTGATATCTGAGTTATACCTTGCCCCTCTCACCTTGAGCCCATGACCCCTTGTGATCGTCAGCTCCGACCTGGGAAAAAGCTTCCCACTGTTCACCCTATCTATACCCTTCATAATTTTGTACACCTCTATTAGGTCTCCCCTCATTCTCCGTCTTCCCAGGGAGAACAAGCCCAATTTACCCAATCTCTCCTCATAGCTAAGACCCTCCATACCAGGCAACATCCTGATAAACCTTCTCTGCACTCTCTCTAAAGCCTCCACGTCCTTCTGGTAGTGCGGCGACGAGAACTGGACGCAGTACTCCAAATGTGGCCTAACCAGCGTTCTATATAGCTGCAACATCAGACTCCAGCTTTTATATTCTATACCCCGTCCTATAAAGGCAAGCATACCATATGCCTTCTTCACCACCTTCTCCACCTGTGCTGCCACCTTCAAGGATTTGAGGACTTGCACACCTAGGTCCCTCTGTGTTTCTATACTCTTGATGGCTCTGCCATTTATTGTATAACTCCCCCCTACATTTGTTCTTCCAAAATGCATCACTTTGCATTTATCTGGATTAAATTCCATCTGCCATTTCTCCGCCCAATTTTCCAGCCTATCTATATCCTGCTGTATTGTCCGACAATGTTCATCGCTAACCGCAAGTCCAGCCATCTTTGTGTCATCCGCAAACTTGCTGATAACACCAGTTACACCTTCTTCCAAATCATTTATATATATCACAAATAACAGAGGTCCCAGTACAGAGCCCTGCGGAACACCACTGGTCACAGACCTCCAGCCGGAAAAAGACCCTTCGACTGCTACCCTCTGTCTCCTGTGGCCAAGCCAGTTCTCTACCCATCTAGCCACCTCTCCTTGTATCCCATGAGCCTTAACCTTCTTAACCAACCTGCCATGAGGGACTTTGTCAAATGCCTTACTGAAATCCATATAGACGACATCCACAGCCCTTCCTTCGTCAACCGTTTTTGTCACTTCCTCAAAAAACTCCACCAAATTTGTAAGGCACGACCTCCCTCTTACAAAACCATGCTGTCTGTCACTAATGAGATTGTTCCGTTCTAAATGCGCATACATCCTGTCTCTAAGAATCCTCTCCAACAACTTCCCTACCACAGACGTCAAGCTCGCTGGCCTATAATTACCCGGGTTATCCCTGATACCCTTCTTAAATAACGGTACCACATTCGCTATCCTCCAATCCTCAAGGACTTCACCTGTGTCCAACGAAGAGACAAAGATTTCCGGCAGAGGCCCAGCAATTACATCTCTTGTCTCCCTGAGCAGTCTAGGATAGATGCCATCAGGCCCTGGGGATTTGTCAGTTTTAATGTTACCTAAAAAACTTAACACTTCCTCCCTTGTAATGGAGATTCTCTCTAACGGGTCAACACCTCCCTCTGAGACACTCCCAGTCAACAAGTCCCTCTCCTTTGTGAATACCGATGCAAAGTATTCATTTAGGATCTCCCCAATTCCCTTGGGTTCTAAGCATAATTCCCCTCCTTTGTCCCTGAGAGGTCCGACTTTTTCCCTGAGAACTCTTTTGTTCCTAACATATGAATAAAATGCCTTAGGATTCTCCTTAATCCTGTCTGCCAAGAACATTTCGTGACCTCTTTTTGCCCTTCTAACTCCCCGTTTGAGTTCTTTCCTACTCTCTCTGTATTCCTCCAGAGCTGCATCTGTTTTCAGTTGCCTGGACCTAACGTACGCCTCTCTTTTCTTTTTGATCAGATCCTCAATTTCCCTGGTTATCCACGGCTCTCGAATCCTACCTTTCCTATCCTTCCTTTTTACAGGCACATGCCTGTCCTGCAGCCTTATCAACTGTTCCTTAAAAGACTCCCACATGCCAGACGTGGACTTACCCCCAAACAGCCTCTCCCAATCAACGGCCACCAATTCCTGCCTAATCCGGCTATAGTTAGCCTTCCCCCAATTTAGCACCTCACCCTTAGGACAACACTTGTCCTTGTCCATTACTATCCTAAAGTTAACAGAGTTGTGGTCACTATTTGCCACATGTTCCCCTACCGAAACTTTGACGACCTGACCGGGCTTCATTTCCCAGAACTAGATCCAGTATAGCCCCCTCTCTAGTTGGGC
Organism: Mustelus asterias; assembly: GCF_964213995.1. Classification (NCBI taxonomy): domain Eukaryota; kingdom Metazoa; phylum Chordata; class Chondrichthyes; order Carcharhiniformes; family Triakidae; genus Mustelus; species Mustelus asterias. The sequence continues at coordinate 61,364,180 of NC_135812.1, read as the reverse complement.
TATCTACATACTGTTCCAAAGAACCTTCCAGTACACATTTTACAAATTCCTCCCCATCCAGACCCCCAGCCCTAAGCACTTTCCAGTCTATACCAGTCTATCACCCCCCATCCATTCCCTGTGCCCCCTCCATACCTCTCCATATGTCCCAAGCTCCCTGTATACTCACTCATCTAGGTACCACTATGAACAGAACTCACAAACCCCATAATAACATGGCAAGTATTTGAAACGCTCTCGAAATTTAAAAAGAATTTATTTAAACTCCACTTGAAAAAAATGTTCCTCTTAGAATTTCATAACACTGTAAATCAAAGACACAACCATTTATTTTTCCCTTGAGAAAACTCACCTGTCACATGCTGATAAATCCGTCAAAATAAATAAATAGCCATTCAAACACATCTTCAAAACATTTATTCATCTTACAGGCTCATAAAACTGTCAATCAAACAAAGCTCACCGTTCAGTTTACAGCTGTGCAGACAACCTCTGTTTAGTTAAATCTATTAGTGTCGTTTGAAATTCATAACAAGATTCCATTGGACTACAGAATAAACAAATCTTCTGGAGCTCAAAACTATAGAGACTATTAAGTTGTCTGAGCAAACGCACAGCCATCCAGTCATTTTTTCCAAAAGCTCAACTGATGGACCTCCAATCAAAGAAGTCTCACATCTGCTCAGTCTTTTTCAAAAGCTCTACAGATGCCTGGATTTTAAAACAGTGTGAAAGTCAAATTACAGTGTCCAAATAACATAATAATATCAGATTCTCAATAGTGTTGAATGCAGAAAAGCACTATTTCCACTAGATAAATTACCCTAATCCATGGGACCCTTTATACACTTCTGATCTATTTAATAATCATTACGCTTTAACGACAGAGCCCTATGATAAGACACTGTTTCTTTGGGTTTTTTTATTCATTCGTGGAACATGGGTGTCGCTGGCTGGCCAGCATTTATTGCCCATCCCTAGTTGCCCGATGGCAGTTGAGAGTCAACCACATTGCTGTGGCTCTGGAGTCACATGTAGGCCAGACCAGGTAAGGACGGCATGTGTCCCTGAAGGACATTAGTGAACCAGATGGGTTTTTCCGACAATTGACAATGGTTTCACAGTCATCAGTAGATTCTTAATTCCAGGCATTTTTTATTGAATTCAAATTGCACCTTCTGCCGTGGCGGGATTCAAACCCGGGTCCCCAGAGCATTAGCTGAGTTTTTGGATTAATAATCTAGTGATAATACCACTCAGCCATCACCTCCTGATGTATTATAAACATACTTAATTTTTCGTGCACCTTTACATTATGATACTTGTAATTGGCAAAAGCTTTTAAACTTGCCTGTCAAAAGATTCCCAACTCCACAACAGTCTCCCGCCAAGGTTCACGAACTGACTGATCTGCCGAGTTGCAGACATGCTTCAGGAACCTACCCACCTCACTGAAAATATCAATCCCTGAGAAATTCACAAATTAAATAGCCATTTTCAAAACTGAACCTGACCTCACTTTGAGTGAACATTGCGTCACAAACCACCTGCTCCGAACACAATGGCAGCCTGCGGGCATCGGGTGGAGAATTTGAATTCTCCCACCTCCCTCACCTCCACTTCCAGCTGCCTGCTGCAGGTTTGCCCATTGTAATCTGGCCGACTGAATCAAAGGAGAGGAGGGCTTTAATTAACCAATGGGTAATGTTACAGGTGGTATGGTGGCACAGTGGTGAGCACTGCTGTCTCACAGCGCCAGCAACCTGAGTTCAAATCCAGCCTTGGGTCACTGTCTGCGTGGGTTTCCTCCGGGTGCTCCAGGGCAGCCCGAAGATGTGCAGGTTAGGTAGATGGGCCATGCTAAATTGCCCCTTGGTGTCCCAAGATTCATAGGTTAGGGGGATTAACGGGGCAAATACTTGGGGTTACAGGGAGGCGGCCTGGGCAAGATGCTCTGTTGGAGAGTCAGTATAGACTAGATGGGCTGAATGGCCTCCTTCTGCACTGTAGGGATTCTATGATTACTCTAATACAAAAATTATTGATGATAGACTGACCTGTCTCCAAAACAAAATACCTGTTATTAACTGAACATTTACAAACTGTCAACAAATTTGAAAAATTGCCAAACAGGAGGGCCTAAAAAGAGAAACGCGTCAAACTTCTGTTCTTAATCATGCATCAAAGGCTGTAAAATCAATAGTTGCTGTGCTGACTGATAAGGCAAGGTGGCTGAAAAACAATTTCCTTTTATGGGCTTGGCTCTATCGGGATTCACCAAGAATTATGGTGGCAGATCGGGAGAAACCCCATCGGAATTCCCAGTGTCTGTCATTGCAGGATTTGCAAACTCTTCAGGGCAACTTTCCAATTGGATTATGGAGAATTATATTTTAAATTTCTGTGGATTTGTTAATTCCTTTGAATTGAGGACGCTGTGTGCATGCCTAATGAGAGTCTATCACAGCTCCCTTCATTGATAATACCGGTTTGGCGGCACAGTGGTTAGCATTGCTGCCTCACAATGCTAGGGACCCGGGTTTGATTCCTGTTTCAGGTCACTGTCAGGGTTGAGTTTGCATATTCTCCCCATGTCTGCATGGGTTTCCTCTGGGTTCTCCAGTTTCCTCCCACAGTCCAAAAGACGTGCTGGTTAGGTGCATTGGCCATGCTAAATTCTCCCTCTGTACATCTGAACAGAGTAAGAAGTTTAACAACACCAGGTTAAAGTCCAAAAGGTTTATTTGGTAGCAAAAGCCACTAGCTTTCGGAGCGCTGCTCCTTCGTCAGGTGAGTGAGAGTTCTGTTCACAAACAGGGCACATAAAGACACAAACTCAATTTACAAAATAATGGTTGGAATGCGAGTCTTTACAGGAGAGATTGGGGAAACTGGGGTTGTTCTCCTTGGAAAGACGGAGGATGAGGGGAGACTTAATAGAGGTGTATAAAATTATGAAAGGCATAGATAGGGTGAACGGTGGGAAGCTTTTCCCCGGGTCGGTGGTGACATTCACGAGGGGTCATAGGTTCAAGGTGAAGGGGGGGAGGTTTAACACAGATATCAGAAGGACATATTTCACACAGAGGGTCGTGGGGGCCTGGAATGTGTTGCCGGGCAAGGTGGTGGAGGCGGACACACTGGGAACGTTTAAGACTTATCTAGACAGCTATATGAACGGAGTGGGAATGGAGGGATACAAAAGAGTGGTCTAGTCTGGACCAGGGAGCGGCGCGGGCTAATTGTTCCTTGTTTCTCGTTTCAAGGCTTCATTCTATGATCATCTTGCTGGTGCCAGTACAGAGCGAGACTGCGGATAGTTGGGAACCTGTCTCGGGGGCAGGGAATTCATATGGTGTTCATGGAAGTGGAAATGACTAGGGTTGGGAAGCATTTCCTGATCAGGGCCATTGTGATCTCCTGGACTCGTTTCGATCGCCACAGGGGGTCGGAGAGGAATTTCCCAGATTTTTTTTCCCCATATTGGCCCTGGGGTTTTTCACTCTGGGTTTTCGCCTCTCCCTGGAGATCACATGGTCTGGAATGGGGGGGTGGGGGTGAGTTAATAGGTTGTAATGAACAAAGCATCGTAGCTGTGAGGGACAGCTCGGTGGATAGGATATTGGTATGTAGATAGGCTGGAAAATTGGGCGGGGATCCTGGATTCAGGATTCAATCCTGGACCGGGGAGCGGCGCGGGCTTGGAGGGCCGAAGGGCCTGTTCCTGTGCTGTATTGTTCTTTGTTCTTTGTTCTTGTTCTTTGTAATCAAGTCTTAAAGGTACAGACAATGTGAGTAGAGAGAGTGTTAAGCACAGGTTAAAGAGATGTGTATTGTCTCCAGACAGGACAGTTAGTGAGATTTTGCAAGCCCAGGCAAGTCATGGGGATTACAGATAGTGTGACATGAACCCAAGATCCCGGTTGAGGTCGTCCTCATGTTTGCGAAACTTGGCTATCAGTCTCTGCTCAGCGACTCTGCGCTGTCATGTGTCATGAAGGCCGCCTTGGAGAATGCTTACCCGAAGATCAGAGGCCGAATGCCCGTGACCACTGAAGTGTTCCCCAAGAGGAAGAGAACACTCTTGCCTGGTGAATGTCGAGCGGTGTTCATTCATCCGTTGTCGTAGCGTCTACATGGTCTCCCCAATGTACCATGCCTCAGGACATCCTTTCCTGCAGCGTATCAGGTAGACAACGTTGGCCGAGTTGCAAGTGTATGTACCGTGTACCTGGTGGATGGTGTTCTCACGTGAGATGATGGCATCCATGTCGATGATCTGGCACGTCTTGCAGAGGTTGCTGTGGCAGGGTTGTGTGGTGTCGTGGTCACTGAAGGCTGGATAGTTTGCTGCGGACAATGGTCTGTTTGAGGTTGTGCGGCTCTTTGAAGGCAAGAAGTGGGGGTGTGGGGATGGCCTTGGCGAGACGTTCGTCTTCATCAATGACATGTTGAAGGCTCCGGAAAAGATGTCGTAGCTTCTCTGCTCCGGGCAAGTACTGGACGACGAAGGGTACTCTGTCCACCTTGTCCCTTGTTTGTCTTCTGAGGAACAGGAACATCCGAACACGTGCCAGACTGTGGCGACTAGGGGATTTTTCCCCTAGTAACTTCATTGCAGTGTTAATGTAAGAATACTTGTGACATTGATAAGTAAAACTTGAAAAATTATGATCAATCTCAGTATACTAATTAAGTTAAGTTAATTTATTAGTGTCACAAGTAGGCTTACATTAACACTGCAATGAAGTTACTGTGAAAATCCCCAAGTTGGCACACTCCGGTGCCTGTTCGGGTACACTGAGGGAGAATTTAGCATGGCCAATGCACCTAACCAGCACGTCTTTCAGACTGTGGGAGGAAACGGGAAGAAACCCACGCAGACACGGGGAGAACATGCAGACTCCGCACAGACAATGATCCAAGCCGGGAATCGAACCTGGGTCCCTGGCACTGTGAAGCAGCAGTGCTAACCACTATGCCACCGTGCCGCCCCAAATGAATACCTGTCTGGTATGTAAACATGCAACAACAGGTATAAACATTGATTGTTATGTTAAATGCAGGGGAGTGTTACCAATAATTATTTCATTTATTATTATGTGCTTTATTTTCTGTATCTATGCCAGACTTCTGGAATGTGCAGCATTCTACTTTTGTGGGAATTCTTAAGCAAGTTGGGATCCACCGACAAGAGGATGCTAGAACATCTCAGCAGGTCTGGCAGCGACTGCAGGAAGAAAAGCCAGAGCTAATGTTTCAAGTCCATTTGGTTCTTCATCAGAACTAAAGCGAGAGACAAACATTGTGGATATTAAACTGTAGCTGGGAGAGATTGCAACAAGACGCAGCAACCTTAAGAACAAGAGACAGATGGCTCAGTGTGGGACAGTGTGGGGGGAGAGGAAAGACAAAAAGGGTTTAAGATGGAGGAGAAAGGTCACAGTCTAAAGTTGTTGAACTCAATGTTGAGTCCTGAGAGCTGGAATGTATTTAATGGGAAGATGAGGTGCTGCTCCACCAGTTTGCATTGGCTTCACCTGAGCTTTGCAGCAGGCCAAGGATGGACATGTGGGCATGAGGGCAAGGTGCTGAACTAAGATTCAACTAGTTCTTTCTAATTCTTTGCCAATGAAAATGGCAGGTCAGTACTCCAGTGGGGTTTACTCCTGCTCCCCACTGACGGGGAACTGGTGGCCCAACCCTGCTGGAGGGAAGAGAGGCCATTGAGGAAACCCAGGAGGTCGGGGGGAAGGGGGGGGGAAGCCCGGGCAGTGCCAGCCTGGCCCCTGGCAGTGCCAGCCTGGCCCCCTGGCACTGCCCAAGGGGCAAACTGGCAATGCCCAAAGGGCATCTTGGCATTGCCCACCAGGCTTTGGGCAGTGCCAATGGGGCAGGGATGGGGGGGGGGGGGGCAGGGCCTATTGAGGATGGGGCCGATTGGAGGGGCTGGGGAGTCCCACTCTGCCAGAAGATCGCATGCAGAGGGAGGGAAGAGGAGATCCAGGCTAGCCATCCAGGTGGGGAGGGGGGTGGGCTTGTCGTGGCTGTTGGTGGGGGGGGGGGGGGGGGGGGGGGGGGGAGGGGGGAGATTGTGGCGAGGAGGTGGGGGGTATATCACTGGGGGGCTGACCGGAGAGGTCCGGGAGGCCAGCGATCGGGAGGTGGGGCAGTCGGTAGACTAGAGATGAGGGAGTCGCAGGGCTGGCCAGCAATTAGGAGGCTGGCAATGTGGGGCCACTGAGCATGTGCCGATCTCCACTCTGGCAGATCGGGGCATGTGCAGTGGCTCGCTCAGCGCTATGCTGCCGGCCTCTCCAGCAGACTTAGGACACGCCCACTGATTCTCAGAGTGAATCCCACTAGGGCACTCTGTGATGCACAGAGTGTGGGAGATTCACTCTGAAAATCACACGGAAACAACCGGAGGGTATCATTCCCGTTTTCACGTGAGTTGGGGACTTTGAATCTTTTGAGAGAATCCCGGCCCAAATCGATCAATGATTCGGGCTCATCCCAATCCATAGATTTAGACTACCTTGACTTTTTACTCCACCAAATCAAATTAAAACATCACTGGCTATAATTTATTAATGTATTTTGCATTGGACACACAGACCCTGTCCACGAATCTAATTTCCTGATGAGTTTTATAACATTTATCAGTTATTGTAATAGGTCACAATTATCCATTTAAATTTGCGTTGTCAATTGTCCCAGTTCAGTTCCTAGCTATGGGCATGAGGCGGTTAGATGGAGTGAGTTTCTGAAATGTCTCTCCCAATTCTATTGTCACCTTGCACATATGAATAAAACATTAGTCAACTGATCATGGGCAACGTTTACCATCTATAAAAAAACAACTCTGTGGCTCAGTTTTCTGCTCTTTGCATTGTCCCTATACCGCAGGCTCTCTGTTTGATCTCCTGAGGCTGTGATAGCCCTGATATCACTTTTGACAATGGTCTGCTAACCTCCCCTATGGATTACAAGTCCCCGTGCATAATGGGATATGCAGGACAGGAGCTGAAACATTAAATGATATACGATAGGTAGATCTTTCCCTTTTACTAATGGGAACATCCAGCAACACCAGATTTCCACTATCACCATCCAGGAGGCTGTGCCCTTTAGCCAAAGGGCACAACCTCATGCAAAAGGGACGATCCTTTAAAACAGAGATGAGGAGGAATTTCTTCAGCCAGAGAGTGGTGAAACTGTGGAATTCTTTGCTGCAGAAGGCTGTGGAGGCCAGGTCATGGAGTGTGTTTAAGATAGAGATAGATAGGTTCTTGATTAATAAGGGGATCAGGGGTTATGGGGAAAAGGCAGGAGAATGGGGATGAGAAAAATATCAGCCATGATTGAATGGTGGAGCAGACTTGATGGGCCGAGTGGCCTAATTCTGCTCCTATGTCTTATGGTCTTACAGTTTAGTCGAGTGAATCCATTGCATTTTATTGAAGCTGCCTGGTTTTCATTCTATTGATTTGAATGTAAACTAGTGAGGCTCTGTTAAAGGGGTGAGCCATCAGACCTGACAGAGACTCACTAATGCCACGAAGGTAAAAATCTACCCCCAGTGATGCTGCCTCACTGCTGAATAAACCTACCTTTCGGAGAGGAATATGGTGTTCCCTTCGCAACATTAGTGCTGGATCAAAAAGGAAATCCAAGAGCTATGTGTGTGGTAGTGTGGCCACTTTAAGACGGCGGACCCTGAGACCATGTGATTAGGCCAGACCCTAAGGAGTGTTGAGGTAGGAAGCTCAGCCAGTTGGGTGCAAGGGCCCGTATCCCAGGTCGGGGAGGATCCTCAGTTGGAGCAAGGGAGGAGAGTTGTACAGTCGCATAGTTAATTCTGTCTGACACTTTGTTGTAAAAAACTATTTATCATTGGCAATAAAGTCTTTGTTACTTTGAGCCATATGGAGTCGCCCTCGATTTATTACGATGTGCAATTGCAAAAATGGAGTCAGATTGTCACGTAACGCAGGCCAACTGTGCGAACAGAGGCTGCGCTAAATTATCTCTGCAGCTTTAATAAGCGAATATATCACTAGGAAAAGAATTTGGAACAAACAACAACAGAAATGATCCACAGAAGTGGAATTGTGTAAACTTCTTCAGATCACAAGAACACAAGAACTAGAAGCAGGACCAGGCCCTCCAAGCCTGCCCTGCCATTCAATACCAACACGGCTGATCTATGCTGCCCTCAGCTCCTTTTCTGTGCCATTTCCCCATAGCCCTCTATTCCTCAATCTATCAAATATTTATCCACCTCCACTTTAAATACTTCTAATGATCCAGCCTCCATCACCCTTTGGGTCAGAGAATTCTAGAGATTCACCATCCTCTGCGAGAAGAAATTTCTACGCACCTCAGTTTGAAATGACCAGCCCTTTATCTTGTAGCTTTATTCCCTTGTTCGAGACTCTCCCACTGGTGAAAACATCTCACCCTCTACCCTGTCAAGCCCCCTCAGGATCTTATTTGAATAAGGTCACCTCTCCCTCCTTTAAACACCCAGGAATACAGACCAGACCAGACGATTCAGTCTCTCGTGATAGGACAACCCTTTCACCCCAGGAAATAGCCTGGTGAATCTCCTTTGGACTGCCTCCTATGTTACTATATCCTTTTTAAGGTAAGGGGACCAAAACTGTACTCAGTATTCCAGGTGAGGTCTTCCCAACACCCTGCACAATTACAACAAAACCTCTCTACTTTTAAACACCAGCCCTTTTGCAATAAAGGCCAAAATGCCATTTGCCTTCTTAACTATTTGTTGGACCTGCCTGCAACTGTTTGTGATTCATGCACAAGAACACCCATGTTGTGCAAACCATTGTGTTTTAGCCTCTAATAATGAATAAAGACACTAAGTCAAATTTAAATACTTAACACAATTTGCTTTATTTTCCAGCTACTTAGACAATAGTCAATCCTTGCAATGCATAAACCAAATACTCACTGTCCGTTACGTTACTTAACTTAAGGTTGATTCCCACTTGCACATGAGACCTGGCCAGGTTTTGCCGCATGGATATCAGCCTCGTCTTGTTCCAGATGTTGTCTTCTTCTGTGAACTTTGATCCCCGGGTTTTCCACACTGCCCACAAGCTCTTTGTGTTAACATTCATTTTCCCCAAAAGTTTCTTGGCAACTGGCCAATGAATTGATCAGAAACCTGATTGCATTGTTCAATTAGGCCAATCAGATAGAGCCAACACAGAGGCTCAGGACCCCCGAGACCCCATCATGTCTTTAGATCTTAGTGCGTATCGCCTACATTCCAATACCCATATAAGGAAAGGATGGCTCCTAAATGTCTGTAACCAATTTCTTCAGTTCTTTTGTTGGGGGACAAGCTGTAGTATCTAACATCTTGTGCCCTTTCATAAGTCACAGGCCAGCTTGGCCACAGGAAATCCCAGCACACTTAAAAAAACAACTTTGGCCAAAAATCAGGTTTGCTTGATAGAAGATTAAAAGTTAAATCTCTGCAGACCATTTGACCACATCTAGATCCCTCTGTACTTCACTCACCTTCAGTCTCTATTTGGATAACAATCTGCCTTTTCATTCCTCCTACTGAAGTGCATGACCTCACACTTCCCCACATTAAACTCCATTTGCCAGTTTTTCACCCAGTCACCCAATCTGTCCAATGCAGAATCACAGTATCCTTATCACAACCTGCCCTTCCACCTAGCTTTGTATCATTGGCAAATCTGCAAACCTTACATCCTGTTCCCTTCTCCAGGTCATTAATGTAAATAGTGAACAATTGAGGGCCAAGAACTGATCCCTGCGGTACTCCACTAGTTACATCTTTCCACTCTGAGTAGGACCCATTTATTCCAACTCTCTCTTTTCTATGCGACAGCCTGTTTTCAATCCATGCGAACACATTTCCTCCAATTCCATGGGCTTTTACTTTATGCACCAGCCACTTATGCGGCACCTTGTCAAATGCCTTTTGGAAATCTAAATACACTACGGCCGGAATTCTCCCATCCTGCCACTGGAATTCTAGCAGGCTGGGGGTGGACCATTTAAAGGTCCATTGAAGCCGGGTGGGAATCTCTGGTTTTCAGGCGAACACAGCCTGAGAATCCTGCCCTACATCTACAGGTTCCCCTCCATCTATTCTCCCTGTTCCATCTGCAAAGAATTTGAGCAAATTTGTCAAACATGATTTACCTTTCATAAAACCATGTTGACTGGGTTTGATTATATTCAGCTTTCCTGAATGATTCCTAGATGAAGTGGGGAGGATCTCCAAGAAGATCATGTATACTGACACAGACATCAAGTTCCTACAAAGATGCAAGAAAGCAGACAAGATCCCGAAAGGACTACAGATCACGTACCCACTCAAGTCGACCTACAACACAGACTACACTGAGAGACTTTGACGTTGCACGTCTCTCGTACTTCTCAACCACCTCATACACTAGCACAACAGCAGATGCCGCAACCTGGAAACCAAGATAGAGTGTTATCCCTCTCTCCACTCGCACTGTCTGTACCTGTAAAGACTTGATTACCTGAAAAGACTCGCATTCCAACCACTATCTTGCAATTGTGTCTTTGTCTGTATATGCCCTGTTTGTGAAACTTACCTCTCCACTCACCTGATGAAGGAGCAGCGCTCCAAAAGTTTGTGATTCCAAATAAACCTGTTGGACTTTAACCTGGTGTTGTGGGACCACTTACTGTGCCCACCCCAATCCAATGCCGACATCTCCACTAAATGATTAGTTATTTCCTCTTTGGTTATTGAGTCTAGCATCTTGCCAATAACAGATGTTAAACTGGCCTATAGTTCTCTGCCTCTTGCCTTCTTCCCTTTTTTGAACAAGGGAGTCCCATTGGCTGTTTTCCAATCTTCTGGTACCCTCCCGGAATTTAGTGAGTTACAAAAAATTCCAATCAATGAGTCCACAATCTCTACAGCCACTTCTATTAAAACCCTAGCATGCAGTTTTTATCCTGTGTTTCCATTGCTCTGCTCGCGCATCTTCAAAGGGGAGAATATCTTCACTTTGCACACACTTGTTAAGATACAGGGAAATGTAATTTCCATTGGAGATAGGTCAAAAAGTCAAGCTCTTTGAAGGGTGCTAGGAGAGCTACTTCTTATTCTGCTGTGATAGCTGTGGAACGTGCATCTTCTTGAAAAGCCAGTTATTGATGTATTTAGCCATCACTCACATCTGAAAACTTGCTTTAGGCAACAATAGGCAACGCTACAGTGCTCCATCTCTGGGCTGTTAACCCAACACTCGGAGGAAGTGATTACTCAAAGAGTAGATAATTTGGAAAGTTTGAAACATGAAACTTCTCACTGACATTTTGATATTTGTGGTCGGAAGTATGAACAAATAGTCCTCTTTCTTTTCATTGGAGATTTGCAGGCTTTGTTTAAAGGCCAGGTTTTGTCTCAGTAACTGGCAACCATTTGATGATTTAAGCCTTCTGAGTGATTTTATTATAACTGAATGGACTATCTCAAGAGTCATCAAACCAACTCTCTTCATTTGCTGACTGAGAGAATGCAGAGTGGTGAGAAATATCAATTCATGGCCTACTCAGGAAATTAAGGATAATATTGGATTAAAAGAAGACGCCAACATTGTTGCAAGGAATAGCAGCAAGTCTGAAGATTGCGAGTGTTTTAGAAACCAGCTAAGGGCCAGCACAAAGTTGATAAGAAGGGAAAAAATGTATTATCTTTATAAATTATCCAGGAATATAAAAACAGATGATAAGATATTTTACAATAATATAAAAAGGAAGAAAGTAGCTAAAGTAAACATTGGTCCCTCAGAAGCAGAGACCGGAGAAGGGACCACAGGGAATGAGGAAATGACAGAGATGTTGAACAAATATTTTGGCCAGGATTTTTGTCAGAATCAAAAGGCTCTGGTGCAAATCCCGGAACTGGCCAAAAACTCAAAGTCCAGCTCCTGAACTTGGCATTTCTCAGCTTCCCGGCGGGAGGTGGGGTGGGAGGCGTGAACTGGAGCCGGGCCGAGGTTTGAACATGCATGATTCGCAAAGGCAGCTGATCATTTACATCGGCAGCTGCCACCACTGAAGTGGGGCTTTGGAAGAACAGGAGTATGGAATCCGGAGTGTGCAGAATACAACAGGTAAGAGGAGGTCTGACCTTGGTGGGCAAGCTTGGATAGAACTATACTAATGCAGTCCTCAGCTTGGTGCCTCCAGCAGGGTCGGAACTCTGGTTGGAATCTTTCTGGAACAGTCCATCAGATGACATCCCACCCTCACAAATGCTACCTCCGCATCCCAGCTATGATAACCCCAACGCATCCACCTTCATTGGCACACTGCCTTCACCAGCCAAATGGAAAAGCCTCTAAAGGCAGCAGATTGTGAGCTCAAGTTCCACTCCACAACCCTCAGCACAAAGTCTAGGCTAACTCTCCAGCGCAGTACTGAGCATGGTGCAGGCTTTCATATGAGACATTAAGGGCGAGATTCTCTGGCCTCCCAGCCATGTGTTTCCCGCCAGCAGGAGGCTTTTTTTAATTCATCCGTGGGACACGGCTGGTCAGCATTTATTGCCCATCCGTAGTTGCCCGAGGGCAGTTGAGAGTCAACCACATTGCTGTGGCTCTGGAGTCACATGTAGGCCAGCCTAGGTAAGGATGGCAGATTTCCTTCCCTAGAGGACATTAGTGAACCAGATGGGTTTTTCTGACAATTGACAATGGTTTCATGGTCATCAGTAGATTCTTAATTCCAGATATTTTATTATTGAATTCAAATTCCACCGCCTGCTGTGGCGGGTCCCCAGAACATTAGCTGAGTTTCTGGATTAATAGTCGGGTGATAATACCACTAGGCCATCGCCTCCCCTGGCACGTTGTTTGCTAGCGGTGGGATTCTCTGGTCCCACCGCTGTCAATGGGAATTCCCATTGACATCACCCCACGCCGGCAGGAAACCCACGGGCGGGGATGCGCTGCCGGCGTGAACAGCCAGAGAATTCAGCCTGTATTTGTCATCTCAGGTAGGTGTAAAGAATCCTATGACACTATTTGAAGAAGGGTCAGTGAGTTGTGATGTTGATATGCAACACACCCAGACACAACGATTATCAACTGGGACTGTCCTAAATTAATCTCCTGGACACTTAGGTGAGCAAACCAAAAGAAAATTCATAGGACCATTAAAACCTGCTTTTATCAGTGAACATTTTCATTTACTAGTTCAAGAATTATTAGAGATTGTGGGGAAAATGGACTGAATTGTCAGGTCAGCTAAAGAGAGATTTTCACTTATATAGCACCTTTCATTGTATCCCAAAAGAATTTACAGCCAGTGGAAGACTTGTGAAGAACACTAAGCTTTTCCACGCATTTGCCATAGCAACACCTCTATAAATCAGAGTCCACTTGCCAACCAATCAGCACTCTCTTCTCATGCAGTATAAATTGTTGTTCCCTCTACGATTGATGTTCTTGAAAACTGTCCTGATGAGTGCAAGACAAAAAGCTTTGACAGAATGCCGCTTTTTCAGAAATACTCAAGTTTTGTACAACCAAACAAATATCCCCGACTCTTCTACAAAATAATGCCAAAGGATCGTTTATGTTCATCCACCTGAGAGGATAGCACCCTCAACAGTGCAGCAGTCTCTTCATACATTTGGGGAGGTGATGGCCTAGTGGTATTATCGCTCGACTATTAACCCAGAAACTCAGCTAATGTTCTGGAGACCCAGCTTCGAATCCCGCCACGGCAGGTGGTGGAATTTGAATTCAATAATGTCCGGAATTAAGAATCGACTGATGACCATGAAACCATTGTCAATTGTCAAGAAAACCCATCTGGTTCACTAATGTCCTTAAGGGAAGGAAATCTGCTGTCCTTACCTGGTCTGGCCTACATGTGACTCCAGAGCCACAGCAATGTGGTTGACTCCCAACTGTCCTCCAAGGGCAACTAGGAATGGGCAATAAATGCTGACCAGCCAGCGATGCCCATGTCCCAGAAATAAATAAAACAAATACTTCCGCGGAGTGTCAGCATAGATAATGGGTGGAATATCCCAGAACCACCCCCGCCCCCTCCCCCCCAACACACACACTTCCTGGCCCCTGCATGTTTTTTGTAGTGGAGGCAGCTCACCATTGGCCGCTGGTGAAATCTTCCAGTCCCACTGGTGTCTACAGATGGTTTGTGAAATCCAGTCCTGCCCTCTGAAATGGCCTGGCACGCCACTCGGTTCAAGGGCAATTAGGGATGGGCAACAAATGCTGGCCTTTTCAGTGATGCCCACATCCCATGAAAGAACCAAGGGAGGAAAAAAAGCATCTCCCGTTTGAAGCAGTGATGCGCGTTATCACACACGAGGCTTGATGCTCAGGAAGTAAAGGCTTTTATTTGCTGTAACAAGGCAGCTACTAATTATATACACGATCCCAGACTGAGGGGTCCCAGACAGAGCAGAGACCTTTATACCTCTCCCAGGAGGTGGAGCCCGACTGGGATGTACCACAATACTATAATACAAAGGTGTAACAACGCCACCCTAACCCCAACAGCAACAAGTAGAACAACCCATCCCTAAACCCAACAGCAACATATATACATACTTGTAGTACTGGCCAGACCCTGGCTCAGTACTATCTAGTGGGAACCAACGATGGTTCACCACATTCACCCCTCCTTTGAAGACAAGGGCCGGCGGGGTACAAAAACAGAATAATTTGTCATCAGTCTATTAGTTTAGACGGTCAGGGGGACCGCACCATCGTTGTGACCTCCTCAATACCGGCGATGACACCGGAGTAGGCACTTGCGGTGGCGTTCTCCCCAAGGCGATGTCCAACTGTTCCTCCACAGACTCACGGGCCGGTTGACCCTGAGGTGACGGTAATCCATGGAGTTCCGACACGCCCTGAAGTGGCGACCATCCTCTGGACTCAGGCAAGCTGTACACGGGAGTAAAAGGGTTAAGTAATGGTCCCGATGCTGCCCGTGCCGTGTCCGGAGGGGAAACAAGAGTTATGGGGTTTGTAACAGGGGGTATGGGAGCGACAGGGGTTGCTACATCCCCTGCTGGCGCCAGGTCTCGGATCGAGACCGTGTCCTCTCGCCCGTCAGGGTATGCCACATAGGCATACTGAGGGTTGGCGTGGAGGAGATGGACCTGTTCGACCAACCGGTCGGACTTGCGGGCCCTTACATGTCGCCGCAGGAGGACAGGTCCTGAGTACGTAAACCAAGACGGTAATGAGGTCCCCGAGGAAGACTTCCGAGGGAATGAAAACATCCTCTCATGGGGAGTAGCGTTGGTTGCTGTACACAGGAGTGAGCATATGGAATGGAGCGCATCAGGGAGCACCTCTTGCCAACGGGAGACTGGAAGGCTTTTTGACTTCAACGCCAGTAAGACAGCCTTCCAGACTGTAGCATTCTCACATTCCACCTGTCCGTTACCCCTAGGGTTGTAGCTCGTGGTTCTACGAGAGGCAATCCCGTATGAGAGCAGGTATTGCCTCAAGTCATCGCTCATGAACGACGAGCCCCTGTCGCTGTGAATGTAGCTCGGGTACCCGAACAGGGTAAAAAGATCACGGAATGCCTTGATACCCGTGGCAGCGGATGTATCAGAGCAGGGTATAACAAAAGGGAATCTAGAGTACTCGTCAATTATGTTGAGGAAGTACACATTCCGATCTGTTGAGGGAAGGGGGCCCTTAAAATCGACACTCAGTCTCTCGAAGGGACGAGTGGCCTTGACTAATTGTGCCCGGTCAGGTCGCTAAAAGTGCGGTTTGCATTCCGCGCATACCCGACAGCTTCTTGTTATGGACCTGACGCCCTCCACCGAGTAGGGCAGATTGTGGGCTTTTATAAAGTGGTAGAGCCGAGTGACCCCAGGATGGCATAGGTCATTATGGAGAGCCTGCAAACGGTCCTCCTGTATACTGGCGCATGTTCCACGCGAGAGGGCATCCGAGGGCTCATTGAGTTTCCCTGGACGATACATGGTGTCATAGTAATAGGTGGAGAGTTCAATTCTCCACCGCAAGATCTTGTCGTTCTTGATCTTGCCGTTCTTGATCTTGCCCCTCAGCGTGTTATTAAACATGAACGCCACGGACCGCTGGTCCGTGATCAGGGTGAACCGTTTTCCCGCCAAGTAATGGCACCAGTGCCTGACGGCCTCCACAATGGCCTGGGCCTCCTTTTCCACCGCTGAATGCCGAATTTCAGGGCCTTGGAGGGTGCGGGAAAAAAATGCGACGGGCCTGCCCGCCTGGTTAAGTGTGGTGGCCAGGGCGAAATCAGATGCATCGCTCTCCACCTGAAAGGGGATGGACTCATCAACAGCGTGCATCGTAGCTTTCGCGATGTCGGCTTTTAATTTATCGAAGGCCAATCGAGCCTCTGGTGTTAGGGGAAAAGAAGTGGACTTAATGAGCGGACGGGCTTTGTCCGCGTAGTTGGGAACCCACTGCGCATAATAAGAGAAGAAGCCTAAACATCTTCTCAGTGCTTTTGCACTAGTGGGCAGGGGAAGTTCAGAGAGGGGGCGCATACGGTCTGGATCAGGGCCAATGACCCCGTTTTCCACCACGTATCCGAGGATGGCTAAACGGCCCGTACGAAACACACACTTCTCCCTGTTGTAGGTCAGGTTCAGGCGAGATGCAGTGCGTAGGAAATTCAGGAGATTTGTGTCGTGGTCCTGCTGGTCATGGCCGCAGATGGTGACATTATCCAGGTACGGGAAGGTAGCCCGCAGCCCGTTCTGGTCCACCATTCAGTCCATAGCACGCTGAAAGACCGAGACCCCATTGGTGACACCAAAGGGAACCCTGAGAAAGTGATACAAGCGACCATCCGCCTCAAAAGCCGTGTATTGTCGGTCCTCTGGGCGAATGGGGAGTTGGTGGTAGGCAGACTTGAGGTCTATGGTGGAGAACACCTGGTACTGCGCAATCTGATTGACCATGTCAGATATGCGCGGGAGGGGATACGCATCCAGCTGCGTGTATCTATTAATGGTCTGACTATAGTCAATGACCATCCGGGGTTTGTTCCCACTCTTGACCACCACGACCTGCGCTCTCCACGGACTAGCGCTGGGTCGTATGATCCTTTCTTTGAGGAGCCGCTGAACTTCAGGTTGAATGAAGATCCGATCCTCAGCACTGTAACGCCTACTCTTAGTCGCAATGGGCTTGCAGCCTGGCACAAGATTCTGGAACAGGGAGGGTGTGGTGATCTTCAGCGTCGAGAGGCTACAGGCTGCTGTTCTCCCACTGAAAGCGAAGGGAGTGGCCCACCGTACTGTAGTGGACCATGAAGTTTAGTCCGAGAAGTATTGGCGCGCAAAGGTGCGGCAACACTAGGAGCTTGAAACGCTCGTAAACTGTGCCTTGCACCGTTAAAGTTACCACGCAACTCCCTAGCACGGTGACAGACCGGGACCTTGATGCCATAGAAATTGTCTGTTTGACAGGTTGAATCCGGAGTCCACACCGCTTCACAGCATCTGGGTGGATAAAGCTCTCAGTGCTCCTGCTGTCAAACAGACAATAAATCAAGTGGTCGTTTACCTGAATGTCCATCATAGACTTGTCAAGTCTATGAGGCTTGGCCTGGTCCAGGATGATCGACGCCACCGTTGATTCATGAGCGCCACTGCAGGCAGCTGAAATTGACCCCTGCTGGTCGTTCGCGGTCAGTGCCGACCAACATGGCCGCTCCCATAGGTCGCACGTGGGTGATGGCGCCAAACTCAGCGACCCCTGGTGGTCACATATCTCCGACTCCGTCGACCGTAATGGCGTCGTCCTGGCCTCGCACGTGGACGAAACCCTCGACGATTTCGACGACGAAGAACTGGGCTCTAAGGAATCGCAGGCCGCACTGCTGTTCCTAGAAGCAGATTTAGATCGGCACACTTTTGAATAGTGCCCCTTCTTGCCGCAGGCAGAGCACAACACAGCTTTAGCGGGACACCGTTGCCGAGTATGCTTCGCTCCCCCACAGAAGTAACACCGCGGGCCGCCCGGAGCTGCTGCCGTCGTCTGGCCCGAGTGTAAGCACGCCATCACGCAGCATTTCGAACCCGAGGGACGAGGAGGGATTGGCGACTGCTCCTGCCACATTGTCTCCACGTGGTCTTCAGGGTACAATACTAGGCTTTTGGAGGCCGTCTCCAGCATCTCCGCTAGTTCTATTGCCTGGGTAAGGTCAAGGTTACCTTTATCCAGTAGTTTGAGTCGAATGTACAACGATCCGACTCCCGCCACAAACGCATCTCAAGCGAGGTCGTTCATATTCTGCTCGGCCGACACAGCTTTGCAGTTACAGCCCCTAGCTGGCTGTAGGAGCTCGTTCGCGTATTCCTCCATCGTTTCGCCGGACTGCCGTCGTCGAGTGGCTAAGAGGTAACGAGCGTGTATTTCGTTGGGCGGTTTAATATAACGCTTCTTCAGAAGCTTGAGGGCCTTTGTGTAATCGGTGGCCGCACGGATCGCGAGGTGGACGGTGTCACTTACCCTCGCATGGAGGACCCGGAGTCTGTCATCATCTGTGGTGACCGCTGCGAAGGCTGCCAGGTAGTCCTCAAAACACTTCAACCAGTAGTCGAAGGTGTTAGAGGCGCCCACCGCACGTGGATCTAGTGTAAGGCGTTCAGGCTTCAGTATCTGCTCCATACTCTCTTTTTTTTTTCTTCTTCGACGAGAGTTTATTTACAGCAAATAAAATTGATGCGCGTTATCACACACGAGGCTTGATGCTCAGGAAATAAAGGCTTTTATTTGCTGTAACAAGGCAGCTACTAATTATATACATGATCCCAGACTGAGGGGTCCCAGACAGAGCAGAGACCTTTATACCTCTCCCAGGGGGCGGAGCCCGACTGGGATGTACCACAATACTATAATACAAAGGTGTAACAACCCCACCCTAACCCCAACAGCAACAAGTAGAACAACCCATCCCTAACCCCAACAGCAACATATATACATACTTGTAGGACTGGCCAGACCCTGGCTCAGTACTATCTAGTGGGAACCAACGATGGTTCACCACAAGCAGGCAGGAAGCTCATCAATGTCTGAGTAAGGTTAGGGTTCCATTACATCAATAGAACCACAACATCACCTTAACCTGAAAAACGAGGGGAATGCCCACAGTTTCAGCTCCAGCAGCTGCAACCATCTGATGACTGAAGTGGCCTTTCTGGATGGATGCAAACCTTTCTTTGTGCAACTGGAGAGGTCAGAGTGTTCCTCCAGACCCCACAAGGGAAGTGAAGGTTTCTCATTCATGAACTCTTCCCCCCTCCAAAACTAATGAACATCCTGGAAAAACAGACCGCCCCACTGTGCCCCATTCCGCAATCACCTTGTGCCCAGTGGGTGACCTCGGACTCTGGATCAGCCAACTCCTCATCGTCTCCCAGCTGACCTCCTGACCATATTGGTCAGTGATTCTTTGTAAAGTGAACCAACCTTCAGTCAGTCATCTTCAAACACTAGATGCAGTTGAGATTCTCCTTTGCTCTTTCTCTGAACAACAATCATATTTATTTAATCAGTCTAACATCCCAAAGCTTTTCCCAGGAATGTTACCAGACAAAAGCTGGGCATCGCGCAATGTAAGTAAGTACTAGACAGTTGGCAAAAATCTTGGTCAAGAGGGAGATTAAACTCATTCATTCAGTGGGCGGCACAGTGGCACAGTGGTTAGCACTGCTGCCTCACAGCACCAGGGACCCGGGTTCAATTCTGGCCTTGGGTCACTGTCTTTGTGGAGTTTGCATGTTCTCCCCGTGTCTGCGTGGGTTTCCTCCGGGTGCTCCAGTTTCCTCCCGCAGTCCAAAGATGTGCAGATTAAGTTGATTGGCCATGCTAAATTGCCCATTAGTGTCAGGGGGACCAGCAGGATAAATACACGGGGTTATGGGGATAGGGCCTGGGTGCGATTATTGTTGGTGCAGGCTCGATGGGCCGAATGGTCTCCTTCTGCGCTGTTGGGATTCTATGCTTTCAAAGATTCACTGAAATGGAACTAACTTCAGCCCATAGTTAATGCAAATAGATGTGATAATGACGCCCAACAGTGTTTCCCGAGATCCTTGATGTGGTTTCCCAACTGTACACCTTGTGGATAAAGAAAGTATTGCAAGAGAAGAATAATGTGCATCACATAGTGCCATTGAAACTCTACAACACCTCCCTGGTTACTTTCAAATCATCAGTTCTGTCAGTTTTTACACTCAGTAAAGGATGCTTAATTTGCTAAGATTAGCAGTGAGCATGGAGTATCACTTTGGAAAACTATTCCAGTTTAAGTAGGATTTGACTGCTGACACTGGACACGTGTGCAACAATCCTTTGTTAGTTATTCTTACCAGATGTTTTGTATACCATAGCTGCCATCAGCACTGCACAAACATAACGAGTGTCACGCCGGCAAGATTTTCCCATCCCGCTGCAGACAGGTGACCAAAAGCTTAGAAAGAAAATATGAGCCTAAAGGATTGTCTTAAAGGAGAATAAAGAGGTAGAGAGATTGGGGGAAAGACTTGTCTGATTTTAGGACCTTGAAAACTAAAAGTGCAGCTGCCAATGGTGGAAAGGTTAAAATCAGGATTCTGTGAGAAGCCAGAATTGGGGGAGTGGGGTGATGTTGAGAGTGGAGAGATTGGAGGAGGTTGCCGGGGGATTTGAACTCAAGAGTGAGAATTTTAAGATGGAGGTTTTTTGAGTCTAGGAAAGTGGAAGATCCTGAGCTGATCTTTCATCCCTCGACACAGACACAAAGGCCAAAACGTCCATGACAGGTTCAGTTCAGCTAATTCAGCACCATTTGAGGATTGAAGCTGGAACTATCCCTTTGTGTTTATCTCGGGTATTGGAAACCACCTTCCAACATGAAACCATTGGAAATAAAGTGAGAAGCATATCTTTCAAGGCAAAGCTCTGACTAAAGAACGTGTCTAAAGGATCGCTAAATATGTATAGCTGTAGATAGTGAATCTGCATCGATTGCAGCTGATGCAGTCCTACAGTGAGGAGGGCATCAGTAGAACACCCACAGACAGTGGCGGCGATCTTACCAAACAAAATTCCAAGTGCCAAACAAGTGTGAAAATGGGAGAGAATCTCATCCATTTTCTGGGCAAACTCCCAGATGCAATCGTACAGCACTTAGAGAAAAGAAAATGAGGCAAGGAGTGATTCTCACCAGTAGGGGGAGTGAGTGGAGCCTATTCACGCCGGGAATCCGGCTGCAGACTGCGAGGGGCATTATTGCACATGCGCTCCAATCTCTCCCAGTTCACTGTGTACAAGTGTACACAATGCACTGGGAGATCTGTCACTCTCCCCACACCCCTCAGACATCACTCCCCCCCACCCCACCCCCCTTGCGAGAGGTGAGAAATCCAACCCGAACCCAGTTTCTGGCCTCTTGCCCGATCTTACTGGCTTGCTACTCTGATCGACTGGCATGACGAGCTGGTAAGATCGCCCCCAATATGAATTTATGTATTCGCACTCTCATACCCCAGATCTTTGAGCAGTTAGTTCTGGAACCAGTCAGAGGTTTCTCTTATTGGAAGCTTCCCTGTGTCTGCTCACTTCCATGAGTAAATTTAATAAATCAAGAAGGAGTTCATCCTTGTACACATTAATCGTGCTCAGTGAGACAATGGGCTTTCTCTCATTCCATACACAGTCAGCTGTGCCCACAAACCCAGGAGCAACCTCAAGAGATAAAACTAGGAACAGCTCACAATGAAAAAACAGATTCTGGAGTAAAGTCGGGGTTTAACTGTTTGTTCTCTGTTTGGAAAGATAATTCAGCTCACATTTAGATATCACAGAATTAAATAAGAGATTTAGTGTAGAACCTTTGACCTGTACTGACAGGGTTCAGAAACTGATAACCATCAAATGGCAATTCCCAAATACTGGGGCTAATTCAGAGGATCTGAGTTCAAATGCCAGCATGGCAGTTTGAGAATTGGAGAAAACTATGGAACCTTAAAGCTGATACTAGTCAGCTACTGGACTGTCCCAACAACCCAAATGGATCATTAATGTCTCCTCATGGAGGAAACTTGCCATTCTTAATTCCTCTGGCCGATCTGTGTCTTCAATCTGATATAGCTCCTGCTCTGATCAAGACCGCAAGAAACTACAAAGGATTGTGAATGAAGCCCAGTCCATCGCACAAACCAGCCTTCCATCCATTGACTCTGTCTACACTTCCCGCTGCCTCGGCAAAGCAACCAGCATAATCAAGGACCCCACACACCCCGGACATTCTCTCTTCCACCTTCTTCCATCGGGAAAAAGGTACAGACGTCTGAGGTCACGTACCGACCGACTCAAGAACAGCTTCTTCCCTGCGGCTGTCAGAGTTTTGAATGGACCTACCTTGCACTAAGTTGATCTTTCTCTACACCCTAGCTATGACTGTAACACTACATTCTGCACTCCCTCCTTTCCTTCTCTGTGAACGGTATGCCTTGTCTGTTTAGCACTCAAGAAATAATACTTTTCACTGTATACTAATACATGTGACAATAATAAATCAAATCAAATCAATCTCTCACCAGTGTTGTTGACTATTAATTCAGTTCAATCCAGCTAGGGATGAGAAATAAAAGATTGCCTTGCCTGTGATGCCCACGTCCTGAGAGTGACAAATGAGGGACATTGTCTATTTCTGTCAGCATCAAGTAGAGGGGCAGCATGGTGGCACAATGGTTAGCACTGCTGCCTCACAGCGGCAGGGACACAGGTTCAATTCCTGGCTTGGGTCACTGTCTGTGTGGAATTTGCGCGTTCTCCCCGTGTCTGTGTGGGCTTCTTCCAGTTGCTCCAATTTCCTCCCACAGTCCAAAGACGTGCTGGTTAGGTGCATTGGCCATGCAGAATCCTCCTTCAGTGTACCCAAACAGGCGCCGGAGTGTGGTGACTAGGGGATTTTCACAGGAACTTCACTGCAGTGTTAATGTAAGCCTACTTGTGACTAATAGATGTACTTTAACTTTACTGCCAGAGTATCGTAAACTTCCCTCTGCTCTGCCCCAACAATGTGTCCCTGTGCTAAACTTAACAAAGCACTCTGCAATGAATCATCGTGAATTATTTAACTTCTGTATGTATCTTAGTGTCTGATAAATCCCATTTCTAACTTATCAACATTTCTGGACAGGTTTTCCATACCAGCTGCCTCAGCACATTTACCAGATAAAGCAACGGGGCCAGAGATTGCCATCGGCTCAATGTGCAGTGAATTGGAACTCAGGTGCCAGTCAATGGTCAGTGACCAACACCAGGGGAACACCTCCAAACCAGGAGTATCAGATATTAAACTATCCATTCTGAATCTGAACACACAGCCACTAGAACAGCATTAAAATGTTGTGGTTGGGTGTGACATATCTGACCACTTTGTTTGAAGCAGCTCTTGCTTCCATTTTAAGTCACTAAGTATGTGAGCAATGAGGTTGAAAAGGACAAAGCACCGACAGTTTTGAATAAAAAGCCTCAAAAGAGTGGAAGACCCGTGCACTAGGAAAGCCCATTCATGCTGACTGCATCTGCTATCATACGAATATAAAAGTTAGGAGCAGGGGTAGGCCACTCGGCCTCTCAAGCCTGCTTCCCCCCTTCAATAAGACATGGCTGATCTAATCGTGACCTCAGTGCCACTTTCCCATCTACGTCTGATAACCTTTGACTCCCTTGTTAGCCAAGAATCTATCTCCCTCAGCCTTTGAGGGGGAGAGCTGACTGGTGGTGAATTAACCTGAGGGTCACCACACCTCAGGCAAGGGGCAAGGTTGAGAAAGGGGGTCCTTCATGAATAACCTCAGCCGGTACGGGAATTGAACCCACGCTGTTGGCATCGCTCTGCATTGCTAAGCCTACAATGACGTCAACCTTGTGAATTTTGCTATGAGAGACACTTTGCCACCAAAACAGGTTGAGGCATTGACATGGCCATGGGATAAGAAATCGACGGCTCGATCACGTTGACCTTGTCAATTTCCATGTTCCTGTTGTTAATGAAATTAAATTCACCATCGAGGCCTCACTGAACCACACATTCTGCCCCAATGTTGGTGCCTAAAAAAATCCTTCCAATTCAAATGGGGGCTCCACCCATGACCCTAACTCTGATCAGTGGCCAGCTCCCTGTGCTGCTAACTGATTGGGTGCTTCACATGCTGTGTACCTTTATCTTAAACCCTCCCTGCGTGAGAGTGAGTTCATTGCTGATTTCTCTAATCCAGGTGCACACTAGATCAGATTTTTCTTTATTCTCTCAAGGGATGTGGGTATCGCTGGCTCGACCAGCATATATTGCCCATCCCTAATTGCCCTTCAGAAGGTGGGTGATGAGCCGCGTTCTTGAACCGCTGCAGTCCCCGATGTGTAGATACACCCACAGTGCTGTTAGGGATGCAGTTCCAGGATTTTGACCCAGTGCCTGTGAAGGAACGGCTGATATATTTCCAAGTCAGGATGGTGAGTGACTTAAAACTACTTTTGTTTTCCTAACATCTATGAACATCTCCACTTCTGAGCTTATAAGACCATAAGACATAGGAGCGGAAGTAAGGCCATTCGGCCCATCGAGTCCACTCCACCATTCAATCATGGCTGATTTCAACTCCATTTACCCGCTCTCTCCCCATAGCCCTTAATTCCTCGAGAAATCAAGAATTTATCAATTTCTGTCTTGAAGACGCTCAACGTCTCGGCCTCCACAGCCCTCTGTGGCAATGAATTCCACAGACCCACCACTCTCTGGCTGAAGAAATTTCTCCTCATCTCTGTTCTAAAGTGACTCCCTTTTATTCTAAGGCTGTGCCCCCGCGTCCTAGTCTCCCCTGTTAATGGAAACAACTTCCCTACGTCCATCCTATCTAAGCCGTTCATTATCTTGTAAGTCTCTATCAGATCTCCCCTCAACCTCCTAAACTCCAATGAATACAATCCCACGATCCTCAGACGTTCATCGTATGTCAGGCCTACCATTCCTGGGATCATCCGTGTGAATCTCCGCTGGACCCGCTCCAGTGCCAGTATGTCCTTCCTGAGGTGTGGGGCCCAAAATTGCTCACAGTACTCCAAATGGGGCCTAACCAGTGCTTTATAAAGCCTCAGAAGTACATCCCTGCTTTTGTATTCCAAGCCTCTTGAGATAAATGACAACATTACATTTGCTTTCCTAATTACGGACTCAACCTGCAAGTTTACCTTTAGAGAATCCTGGACTAGGACTCCCAAGTCCCTTTGCACTTTAGCATTATGAATTTTGTCACCGTTTAGAAAATAGTCCATGCCTCTATTCTTTTTTCCAAAGTGTACGACCTCGCACTTGCCCACGTTGAATTTCATCAGCCACTTCTTGGACCACTCTCCTAAACTGTCTAAATCTTTCTGCAGCCTCCCCACCTCCTCAATACTACCTGCCCCTCCACCTATCTTTGTATCATCGGCAAACTTGGCCAGAATGCTCCCAGTCCCGTCATCTAGATCGTTAATATATAAAGAGAACAGCTGTGGCCCCAACACTGAACCCTGCGGGACACCACTTGTCACCGGTTGCCATTCTGAGAAAGAACCTTTTATCCCAACTCTCTGC